>NC_056735.1:1462644372-1462709260 GCF_019279795.1 Protopterus annectens
TTTGACACCAGGCATCTGTCTCAGTGAGACCCTTTTGTAGGATGTCCACATCTTTAGGAGATTTGATTATGGCTCCTAGTTTGCAGTCATCTGCGAACTTTGTTAGCCAAAGACCTTCTGTGTTAGCCTGTACTTCAGAGAAGTACATACCAAACAGGAGAGGACCTAGGACTCACTGAACCCTGTGGTACTCCACTTGTCACTGGTCTGAAGTTGGATTTAGAGTCTGCTACTTTCACAGTGTGGGTTCGGTCAGTGAGCCAGTTGGCAACCCATCTTGTGACATAGGGATTTATACCTAGTTTAGTGAGTTTGTCTATAATTCCAGAGTGGGGGATGGTGTTGAAAGCCTTGGCGAGATCTAGATAGGCTGTGTGTACCACCTTACCCTCATCTACAGCTTTGTTGACCATTTCAAAGAAGTCTATCAGGTTTAGGAGACATGATCTGCCTTTTACAAACCCGAACTGGGTAGGGTCCAGAGTTTGGAAACTACCAATGTCATTGTTTATAAGTTCCATGATGATACGCTCCATAGCCTTGCAGACCAGGCTCGTCAGGCTAATGAGGCGGTAGTTCCCGGGGTCCGTGGTGGCTCCCCCTTTGTGGAGTGGGATAACTGTTGCTGTGCGCCATTCAGGAGGTACTGCCAGCCATGCCAGGGAGAAATACGGCAGTGGATGTATGACTTGTGCCAGCACAGCTAGCTGGAATTTTGTAAATTATGTAATTTCTATATCAACTGATCTGTACAGATGCTAGTGCTGAAAATGTATTTGAGAGCTTTGCTTGTGTTAATTGTGTTAAAATGTATCAACACTGCATCCTGCTGAAAAGAAGATAAATGTGCATGTATTATGGTATCTGAATTAAATGTATATATTTTAACAGAGGACATTGGCACAGCAATGGTTAACCAGCTAGCTTATTTTAAGAAAAATAAGGAAAATGTAAATGAGCTGTTAAATCATTGAACGGTGCTGAGTAGGCCTGGAGAAGATATGTCTGGGAGCAGCCATTATCTGTTAGCTTTTGTAAAGAAGGTGGGGAAGTGTTGTAAATGTTCCTGGCTCCTAGATATTCCCATAAAAGCTCTAAATGTGTATTAGCAGTCTGCTAAAGTCCTGTCTCAAATTTCAAAAGGTGATATTGTGGGAACCTAGAGTCAGGTGACCAGATGAGGTCATTCTGCAAGTCATCTTGGATATTATATTTTACAGAAAGTAATCTCAAAATAGACAGTATTCTGTTTGGGGCTTGACTAGAAAGACTGCGCTCATGTACTTCATCTTGCCTTGCCCAAGTAAGTTAAGGAACGGTAAATTCTCTTAGATTCAATCAGGAATATAGTGAAGCTTAGTTTACAGATTGATGGAAGACTCATACAAAGAAAAACAATGTTGTTTTCAATATTTTCTGTGATCTAAACTCTAAGGTGTACTGTAAATATAGATTTTCAATATTTCATGTTTTTATTATTTATTATTAAATATATTTAAAACTTTTATTGTGTCTGGTTCTTGTAGAGAGTATCTAACCTTTGAGAGTACTTATATTTATTTGGTGACACTGTGTGGGCCAGTCCAGAAGGCCTAGCCGTCTTGGTGAAATACTGCCATTTGTATTAGTATTAATATTACACAGTATAATTGGACACCCTTTGTTAAGGGCCTTAGAGTACTTGATTGTAAAGTGTCTGGTGGTAGTGCTAACTACCTTATACTCTGTGCAGGAGGGGGCACAGCAGGTACATATGTGACAGCCTTTCTCAGGTGCATGTATGTGTGTGTCAACTACTTGGGATAGGTACACGACGCACTGGGTTTACAGAGAGGGTGCTGGAGGACTTGGCTTGGACATTCGGCTGAGGACCTAACCCTACAGCTGTATCAGTGTGGAGTCTTATTGGGGATCTGGAGGGAGACCGATATAGAGACATTCAGACCCAGGGCTGAGTGTTTTCCCTGTGTGCTCTTAAGGGAAACTATTTGATACACAGAGGTCTGCATCTGGAAATACTGAGTGTATCCATTTGTATCACAAGTGCACGTCCCTCTCCAGTGTCAGTAGTGAGGATTCAGGCTCCTTGATTACTGGCCCAGTGTGAGGACGGCACATGTTGGTAGCAGTGGTGAGCATCATAGATGTACTGAACGGGATTACAAAAACACTGAAGAATGTTTCTCTACCATAACAAATCTAAGCTGCAAGGCATTGCCTGTGAAGTACTTTAAACTCAGTCAACAAAACACCATCTCTCGCCAAGACACAGCAAAAATAAAAGCATTCAGGCTGCACGTGACAGTCCAAAATAAATCACAGTAACACTGCCTAACAAGTTCCAGGAATATACCCAATATCATTTACTGTAAGCTACAACTACCAGTCAATGGCCTGAATAATATCTGAGCAATCCTCTGGATATAATGTGTGTCTGTCTCTCTCTCTCTCTCTCAAGACGTGTCTGCTATACAGCAAAATGAATTCCCTGTGCTCTACAAAACATGCATTACCTGTTGGGTGGTGGTCTGAGCAATCTCTCAAAAATCACACATCTGTGCCTTTCCTGCAGTCTGTCACAGCAACATTGTGTGTGATGTTCCAATGCAATGGAAAACTTGCAATGCATTACCTGTGGGGTGAGTTAAACTCTACCACAACAATAAAACAATGGAAAACATGCAATACGTTAACTGTGGGGTGAGTTAAACTCTGCCACAACAATAAAACACAATTTTACATCACAAAATACAATGTCAATGTTGCCCTAATAACCATCAAAACACCTCAGTAACACAGCAGCACTGTATGCGGCACTCCTGCAATTCAGACAAAATTACTGACAATAACAGTAATCTGCACACAAATTGCTTGCAACTTGTCCTGAATCCTGCAATAGCAATGCTCCTGTAGTATCACAAGACCTATTTACTTTATCATCTTCTTCTTCTTTCGGCTTTACTAATTTAGAATAAAACTACTCTTACAATAAATGTGCAAAACTGATGTAAAAACGCATTGCAAAGTAGTGGTTTTGCAATCCAATCCTATCTGATATTTACCCATATACAAGTACATTATTTTTGCAATTATTTTTGAAATACGTCTCATTGCTGATACTGTAATGAAATTGTAAAACTTTTTATGTAGTAATGTTTCACATTCAACTTTATGGAACTTTTCTCCCCAAGGCTCCACTGAAAATAGGCTATTTTGAGATTAGTCAGGTCATCCTAGTAAACAAATGGAAATAAACACGTTTCAGAAAAGAGCCTGTTCAGTCTTAGGTGCTGCTACTACAGCCCTATCTGACACCTATTTGTCATAATACAAACTGCTTGTTTTAACAAATTAGTCTTGTCACAGCAAATTGCCTCTGCCATCCTTGTAGTACAGTGAAAGCCAAAAATCGTACATTGAAGCAAAGTAGAAGTGTCTTAATTCCAGTCACAGCAACATTACATGCAACTTTTCTGTAACATATTATAAGCCATTATTTGAAAGCTAGAGCTCTTCTTCTTCTTTCGGCTTTTCCCGGTTAGGGGTCGCCACAGCAGATCACCTGTCTGCTTAAGAATGGCAGTGGAGTTTTTACAGTGTCGAGTTGCCAGACCGGCGCCCAACCTTCCACAGAAGGCACAAATAAAAATTTATCATATGCTATAAATGATTGCCCTTGACCCTGTAAAACCAACAATCTGTTAACATCTCTGCAATGCAATACAATATTCAATGACATAATACTGCCTTCTCAAATCACAAATGTTTTTGTGTACTGGAATGGGGCATTAGTAAAGTGTCCATTTCTATGGGTTCATCCTGAGATCTGACATGTGCTTCGATAAGCTTTAATATCACAAAAGCAAGAAAAGCAAACTGATCTTGTGCAGTGTAGGGAAAAATTCCTGACTGTAGCACAGATAACTCGTGTTCAGCTAGTAGCACAGGTACTGTGGGAAGGATGGGAGGGAGCTTCCCATGACAGCTTACCCACTCTGACGGAGGAGGAGGCAGGTGTATTTGTCGGCAGCAAGCAAAGCCTAGTATGTCCGTGGTGCTGTGCCTGATGAAGTCAGCAAATCATGCAGCTGGCAAGCTGCTGAGAGGATGGAGATAATACACCTGCCAGCTGCTGAGAGGATGGAGATAATACACCTCCATCAGATATACAAACTGGCCCACTCCCTAACTTCTGACTCTCACCTCTGTGGGAGAATGAATGGGCCAAAGGGCTCTTGCTCTGCTGGAGGACTTGGGTGAAGGAATGGAAACCACTGAGCCGATCATACAGACCAGCAAAAAAGACAGCAAACATTATAACGTCTTATTTGTTTGGTGTTTTTAGACTTATTAAAGTTATATCATCTATTGGGCTGTTGGTGAATGAGCAAACTATCTTTCAATAATCCATGTGTGAATGGCTACTGCTGCTTCATCCTCCTCGGTAGTAGAAGAGAGCATTTACCCACTGCTATTGCTACTGCACTCTACAATGAAGACTAGAATAATCATACTAGCAGCTGCAAAAGTAATAGGGAACAAGCACTTAATACAGGCTTGGACAATAATGCATAAGCACTTGGGGGAGGGGGAAGATACATGCTTAGACTTAGGAAATCACTCACACAGTGAGGATTTCAGTTTGCTGCTCTGACTTTTGTACCTGTGAATAAGAACAAATGGGTCAAGAAAGGGCTGAGTAAAAGAATAACGCCACACTGTCCATCAGATGGGCTGAAGTGGGGGCTAAACAAACCAACCAACCATCAAATAAAACACAACTCCAAAAAGTTGTTTAGAATAACTGGCAACACACTTGTGGCAGGTGCTCACAATACTGTAAAAGTAACATAACTGCAGCACAATGAAGGGCATTTACTTGCAACATACTATATGTTCTATTAAGTCATCAGCTTCTTTCGGCTGTTCCCATTAGGGGTCGCCACAGCGGATCATCCATTTCCATTTCTTCCTGTCCTCTGCATCCTGCTCTGAAACACCAGCCACCTGCATGTCTTCTCTTACCACATCCATAAACCTTATCTTAGGCCTTCCTCTTTTCCTGTTACCTTCATCCGTAGCATCTTTTTCCCAATATACTCAGCATCCCTCCTCACCACATGTCCAGACCAACGTAATCTTGCCTCTCTGGCTTTGTCTCCAAACCTTCCAATCTGGGCTGACCCTCTAATATACTTATTTCTAATCCTGTCCACCCTCTTCACACCCAGTGCAAATATCAACATTTTTAACTCTGCCACATCCTGCTCTAACTCCTGCCTTTTTGTCAATGCCACTGTCTCCAACCCATACAACTGGTCTCAATACCCTCTTGTAGACCTTCCCTTTCACTTTTACTGGTTCTCGCCTGTCACAAATCACTCCTGACACTCTTCTCAACCCACTCCATCCTGCCTGTACTCTCTTCTTCACCTCTCTTCCACACTCACCATTACTCTGAATTACTGATCCCAAGTATTTAAACTTATCCACCTTCGTCACCTCTACTCCTTGCATCCTCACCATTCCTCTATTCTCCCTCTCATTCACACACAAATATTCTTAGTCCTGCTGTCCTTCATTCCTCTTCTCTCTAGAGCATATCTCCATCCCTCCAGGGTCTCCTCCACCTGTTCCCTACTATCACTACAGATCACAATGTCATCTGCAAACATCACAGTCCACGGGGACTCCTGACTGATCTCGTCTGTCAACCTGTCCATCACCATTGCAAATGAGAAAGGGCTCAGAGCTGATCCTTGATGTAATCCCACCTCCACCTTAAACGCATCCATCACTCCCACCGCAGACCTCACCGCTGTCACACTACCCTCGTACACATCCTGTACCACTCTTACATGCTTCTCTGACACTCCCGACTTCCTCATACAATACCACAACTCCTCTCTAGGCACTCTGTCATATGCTTTCTCTAAGTCTACAAAAACACAATGAAACTCCTTCTGACCTTCTCTGTACTTTTCCATCAACACTCTCAGAGCAAACATCGCATCTGTAGTGCTCTTTCCCGGCATGAAACCATACTGCTGATCACTAATCATCACGTCCCTTCTTAACACAGCTGCCACTACTCTTTCCCATAATGTCATGCTGTGACTGATCAATTTAATCCCTCTGTACTTACTACAGCTCTGCACATCACCCTTATTCTTAAAAATCAGTACCAAAACACTTTTTCTCCATTCCTCAGGCATCCTCTCACTTTCCAAAATTTCATTCAACAATCTGGTTAAAAACTCCACTGCCATTTCACCTAAACACCTCCATGCTTCCAGAGGTATCTCATCTGGACCAGCAGCCTTTCCATTCTTCATTCTCTTCATAGCTATCCTTACTTCCTCCTTGCTAATCCACTGCACTTCATGATTCACTACCCCCACATCATCCAACCTTCTCTCCCTCTCATTCTCTTCATTCATCAACCCCTCAAAGTACTTTTTCCATCTGCTCAACACACCCTCCTCGCTTGTGAGTATGTTTCCCTCATTATCCTTTATCACCTTTACCTGCTGCACATCTTTCCTAGCTCGGTCCCTCTGTCTAGCCAATCGGTACAGGTCCTTTTCTCCCTCTTTAGTGTCCAACCTTTCATACAACTCTTCATATGCCTTATACTTAGCCTTCGCCACCTCTCTCTTTGCCATGCACCTCATCTCCTTATACTCCTGTTTACTTTCTTCATCTCTCTGACAATCCCACGTCTTCTTTGCCAACCTCTTTCTCTGTATACTCTCCTGTACTTCCTCGTTCCACCACCATATATATGTTCTATTAAATACATGAGCTAAATCACAATATCTCTGATGTCTCAGTAACACATTGCAGAAAGTCATTTAACTGTAAACAGTAACACATTGCTTTTTAGTGTCATAAGTCTGGCAACACTGTGTGCAAAGTTTCTAAGCTATACGAAATGCAATTTATTTTATGTTGTAACACAGACGCAATGCTATGATGCTTCACCGTTTATTGCAAAGTGTTACAGATCAACAAATGGCCTTCCTAAACTGTCACGATAATGCACAGGAAATTTTGCAGCACAGTAAATGATAAAATATTGGTAAGTACCCTGTGTCCAGTATATGGCACACATTCTCAGTGCCTCTCTGACAATGTACACCATTTCTATACCATCTGTTGGTCTTTTATACTCTAATTGTGGTTTTACTGTGCATTAGTTCTGTTAGCACAATGAAAGAAACACAGTTTAAATGCATGCACCAAGTCTTGACTTTGATCCTGTCTACGCCTGGGCTCCTATATTATGGGATGGGTAGAGGGAGATACTGCAACACTGAAGACATTACTAAAATGAGCCTGAATGCAAGTTTAGCATGCTTTGTCAAAGGATTTGTCCCCTGCATGGTTATCTAACTAGAATCCTTGAATAAATGAATTATGCTAACCAGCTACAAAATTTTGTCACAACATGCATTGGTAATGTAAAATAAAACCAAAAAAGCCACCAGTCCGAGGTAAAAGAGAAACCACAAACAGTTTAAGTTTATTAAGGCATTAATTGGTCAAATGCCAACTCTCAATCCCCTTCTCAAACTCTAAATCTCTATAACTACACTCAACTAATTAACTCTCCCACCAGGCCAAACAAGGATGGCACTTCTGGCTCCATCCTTGATTGGATTTTAGGATCTCACTCTAATCTAATCTCAAACTCAGGCATCCTCCCTGATTATCAGTGATCACCACCCTGCCATCGCTGACCGGCACCCCTCTCTACTCCAAAAACACCATCACTATATTCAAACCCGCAACGTCTTTAATTTCAGCCCACAAGTTTTCTCTGTCTAAAATGAATTGACTGGACCCCCTTAAAAAGCCTACCCTTAGACCACGCCATCAACCACTTTAACAATACATTTCTCAACCTCCTCAACCATTATGCTCCCCCTTAGAACCAAATGTATCAGATCCAAAATTTCTCTCTGGATTTCAAAAGAAACCAAGCTAACCATGCATCTAAGAGATAGAAAAATGAAAACATTACCAAAACAACAAACTACCCAGTACACTATTAGAATACAAAGTACACTATTAGAATACAATAACTCCACAACAACATAAAGAAATTAATAAATAAAGACCATAAATTCTAGTACATAAAGCTTTAATCTGAACACTCTTCCAACCCAAAAAAGTTCTGGAGTTCTATGTCCTCTCTCCTACATCCCGGTAACAAAGACAATCCTTGTCCTAACGCTAACCTTTCCAACCTAGAAATAGCCACATCTTTTAACTCCTCCTTTGTGGAATGTATATCCAAACTAATCTCCAACTTCCCACATCCCCTTCCTAGCACATTCCCTCCATCCACCTCCCTCTCTTCTGACAACCCACAATTCTCCCACTTTCACACTCAACCCCATCCCTACTAGCACTATATAAAAACTACTCCTCCAGCTAAAATCTTGTCATAATGTACCAGATAATTTACCCTCATCATTCCTCAAATTATCAGCCAACAGCTTAGCCCTGCCAATCTCCATTCTAATAAACAGATCCATATAAAAATCCTATATCCCTTCAATTTGGAAACATGCTTTTATTATTCCACTCCACAAGAAAGGAAAAAATACTGACTTTACCAACTTCAGGCCCACTGTCGTCCTTTCTCCTCTGTCAAAAATCCTTGAAAAATGTATCCATGTACAACTCATGCCTTACCTAACTCAAAACCTCCTCCTTGCCCCTACCCAGCACAGTTTTCGTCCTGGCCATAGTACCATCACCGCCCTTCTCTCCTTCCTAGAATGCATCAATCTTGCTCGTGACTCTGGCAAACTCATATTCACCCCTTTCCTTGACCTATCCAAAGCCTTTGACACAATTTCTCACCCCATTCTCCTGTCCCAACTCTCCCATCTCAAGATATCCCCTTCCACAACATCCTGGTTCTCTAGCTTACTCTCTGAAAGGCTAGAGGCTGTAAAATGGAAAGCTTCTGCATCCCCCTTCCTGCAAACCACCACTGGTATTCCTCAAGGCTCCATCTTCAACCCCCCCCCCACTCTTCAACATATTCATTAATAACTTTCACCGCTCCATCCCTGAGTCCTCCTTAATCCAGTATGGAGATGACTCCATCATCTGCACTGCTGACTCCCCCTTCGACCTGCAACTAAAGACCCAATCTGCTTTCACTAAAACTGAAAACTGAACTCAAATTAAGAAAAAGCGTTCAAAAGAACCAACAAAAGCCAACAGCAAGAAAGAACGCTTATAACCTCCATGTCATGAAACGCCAATCTCCACCAAAATAAGCAGCAACAATGATGAATAAAATTACTTTAACGAAGATGAAAGATAAAAACCAAATTTAATGATGCAGAAAACAACTGGTTAAGCGCTTTCACTTGCTCCACGGCAAGTTTCATCAGAACAATACATAAAAAATCTGTTACCATTTAAATAACCTCGTTGGCGCCAAAAGCGCTACATTGAATAGATACATTTAAAGAACCAGCTCCTGACCCTACTGAAATGTTATGCTACACGTGTCCCTGTAAACCAAATTATGTACATAATACATCATGGCATCAAATAAATATTTAACATACATATATACACTAAACAGTAAACCTTACCATTAAACCATAAACATGACTAAATAATCAAAAAATGAACCATCTAAATATTAAAAATTAAAAATACATTTGAATGTAAATAGTATGAGTATATAAATTACTCATTGATATGATTGAAATTCAATATAAAACACATCAAATAGATACTAATCTACTTCGTAAAATATCAAACCATAAAAAGAAGAGGTTTGATGGTTATAACATCATTTAATCCTGGTGTAGTGGAGGCATCAGTGTAGAATTGCCACCACATTTCTTTGTATGATAGCATTCCTTTAAAATCACCTCCCTTAGAGTCTGTGTGTATTGTTCTGATGAAGCTTGCTGTGCAGCAAGTGAAAGCGCTTAACCAGTTGTTTTCTGCATCATTAAATCTGAAAACTGAAAACTGGATACTTAAGAACCACCTTTTCCTGAATGCAAATAAAACAAAACTAATGATCTTTATTCCCTCCAGAAGCTCAGTAACTGATAACATCTCCTTCTCGATAATTAGGCAAAAAAAAATCCCCATTGAGACTGTGCCTCAAACCAAACTCCTAGGTATCATCATTGATGAACATCTGAAATTTGACATTCATACTGTAACAGCCATTAAAAAAAACACCAAAAACTAGGGCTCCTATACCGACACAATTGCTACCAGAGTCTTTCCACCAGGAAACCTTGGCCTCTACCTACCTTCTCCCCTTTTTAATTTACGGTGCCCCCCCACTCACCAACCTCCACTTGGATTACAATCCAAACTGGATTCCTGCTACAACAGAATCTGCAAATTCGCCACCAACTCCAAAAACTCATTCCACCATTGCTACTCCCTCCACTCTCTACAGTGGTTAGAACTTCCTAATTACCTGAACTTTCTACAGCTCACCACTGCCCACAAACTTATGTTCAAACCATCCAGCTGTCCTGTTCTCTCCTCCTCCTTAACCATCTACATACCCAACCGCTCAGTCCAATCAGAAAATCAAAATCTCATATATTCACAAACCTTCCCAGCCCCCTGGACAATTTTTGATGTCTTACTCCATAGCCAAACTATGGAACTCTCTCCACCCCTCCCTTAGTAACACCCCTAACCAGACCAGCTTCAAATCCCTACTATGCTCCTACCTGTCATTAAACTGGATATGTTTCTGTTCATCTCCTAATTGAGTCCTCCCCCACTACCGTTCATTTCAGCAGCCCCATCTTCTCTCCACCTAGCAACCCTACACTCAATTACATCTCTAGCTCCCCTCCAAAACTTCTACAAAACATACCTATCTTCTGCTATACCTTCCTCTACTTCTACCTACTTCTGTAAGTTAGCATAGAAAAGTTCTTATTCTCCAAATAAAGTGCTACAGCCTGATCATGTATTTTGTTTTGCTCCACTGCCACTCAAGCCATTCTGTATTCAAACATAATTACTTTCTTACCTTGTACTTCATACTGTACTACTTTGCACTATTTTATCAATATTGTACATACATTGCTTGATATTCATGATTATACTGTCTATGCAATTCTCTAAGAATTCAAATACTGTACTGTATCACCTATGGAACTTTTCTCCCCAGGTCTCCACTGAAAATGGGCTCTTCTTCGCCCAGTGGACTTCCCCGGTCATCAAACTTTAATAAATAAAAAAATAATAATAACAGAAACCTTGTATAAGCCAAAACCAGCAGGGCTGAACAAATCACAATGTACCTTGCTGTAGCCCTGCTGGTTTTGGCTTATACGAGATTTCTATTGTTTATGCATTGGGAATGGCTCCCTGTAATACAATTTTATCCAGTTTGGTGAAGACAAGGTTCAACTATTTTTTTAAATGGCTTTAATTCAGAGTGGATCCAAATAATAAGATGGGCCCTTAACTCTGAAAACATTTTGAGAAAACTACGTTCAGCTCTGTGTGACATTACTGGCATTTGTATATATGTCAGTTATTAGTTTAAATCACATTGCACACATTTCATTAGGGTTGCAGTGTGTGTAATGTTTGCTTGAACACCAGTGAACTGTACTATTATTTCAGATGCCCAGAGCCTCATTTGTGACTTTATCCTTTTATATGTGTTTCTTTTTGCAACAAAGCAATAAAAAAAAAATTGGCTGTATTTATTACACACTAAAGGCCCATCTGTGACAAGTTCATCGTACCCCTCAGCACTTCCATTTAACTAGTGCAGGTCATCGTCTAGCAGTCTTTAGTGTAAATACCTAAACCACAGTCTTAACTAAACTGCAAACCAAATGTCTAAGATATACATACAATTAAATCAATTAAGCGGTTAATACTCAAGTATCGTGTTATGGACATGTGACCATGTGTGTATCTGCAATGTAAGATATATATATATATATATATATATATATATATATATATATATATATATATTTAGAGTTACATATTTAGATAATACTGTGTATATTAGATGGTGTTAGCCATTCCAGTGCTGCAATCACTTTCTGTCTGTTGGCTTATACACACAAAGTCATTTTAGGTGTACTAAAAAAATCTTTTATTGTGGCACAGTGTACTGCTACCCTAGTGCACAGTAATGTGAAACCTATAACTGCATCTGCAGTGCCTTAATCGTCCCAGACTGATTCTAATCTAAAGGAAGTATTTATACACAAGCTACTACATATTATAGGGCTGCATATATCCCTGCTTCAATTAGGACAAGATAAATAATAAAAACATCAGGAGTACTAGAATGGACTGCAAACAGTTCTTGAAATCCCCATCATGATTTATCAAATGACACAGTGAATATTTTTTTCTTAAGTATCAAAACGATTCCATGTGCTGAAAACAATGTACAAAAAAAACAGGCGTCTTTCTGAAAAACTGTTTTAGATGCTGAGATGGCACTAGTTGATAAAACTGTGATGAAAGAAAGTCATATAAGTGGATGATCCATGCCGCACTCTTTGTCCTAGCTAATAAAGGCACCTCAACAGATGCACATTCAGATGAAGGTGTGGGATAAGAAACCATCTTAATGCATAATACACAAACGGGGAAAGAAATGTAAGAATTAGGAGACAAACATTAAGAACAAATGGTAAGTTCATCATTGCCAACAGAGGCTTCCTTCGGATTCCGGACTATAAAAGGGATGTGCAAGGTGTGTAAAATGCTAATTATTGGTTTGGAACTTGCACATTAGCCATGGGGTCTATTTTGCCTACACCAAAAAAAAATTAGTTACTCAGGCTCACAGTAAAAAGTATGCAATCCAGAACAAACAGTAATGATACAACTCTCAAATGAAAAAAAATTTGCAAGTGTGATACGAAAGACAGAATAAGTGTGATAATGCACAAGTGAAAAAGGTTATTGTAGCAAAAATGAGATCTCTCTCTCTGTCTCACACACATTGCTGATACACTCATTATCTTGTGTGAGTGGGTATGGTGTGGGTCTGTGACCTAACAACTGTAAAATTCTATAAGATATAAAGGGAAAACTGCAACAAGGGTTACTTTTTATATGTAACTGAAAGTGGTTTTATTTGACCAAGGTTACCATTACTCAATAAGGAAAGTAGGGGAGATTCTGAAGTAAAAGAATTGTAGTATTAATATTTTTACATGCTACTTCCTTTTGTCTTTAATTCACAAGATCCTCTCACCCAAATACATTTCTAGACATTTGTTATAAATCAAAAAGCAAATGCATTGACTAAAAACTCAAACAGAACACCCACCCCCTACGGGGATCAATTGCCAATGCATTTTCTGTCCTTGTCTATAAGGGTTCCAGAAACAGTAGCAGAATGCCTGCCTAACCTAGCTCATTATTTTATTTTAATGTCACTATGGTCTTTACATTATAATGTAAATCCTCAAGCTAAAATGAGCCTAATGTTGATTTTATGACCAAGATGCAATATTTTGTCTTGTATTAAATCTTTCTTGATACTGCAACTTTAAAATAATGCATACAATGCAGTTTCTTCTTTCCTAATTCATGCATAAAAATAAGACAAACAGTCCAATGCATTTACTATCTGGCCACATGTAACTACATAAAATGTCAAATGGAACAAACAGATGATTGATGTAAAGGCAAAAATAAAAGTTTTAAGAAGCTTAAAATGGATGGGAATTGTGCATGTATTCATTATGAGCAATATTAACCAAATACATATGTAACATTTTAGAGCTGATCTTGGACATTTAATGCAGTAGTTCATTATAAAGAAAGTGAGCATAATCTGAAGGAGCCAAAAACACAACCTTGCACTCATGCCAAGAGATGCAAATGAAAAATGAAGAAAGCATGTGCATTTCCCAAAGGCACACCTCGTGCCACACATTATGCAGTATGCCACTCATTTTAGCTCAAAAAACCCTCTGGGCTATAGGGAAAAAGGTTATTTTACATACTGCCTTACGATATTTTAAAGGACACAGTCTAATTCACACTGTGCCATGGCTCACAGAAATTATAAGCATTAGCTTGCTTGATGTTTTGCATTTCTAATTTCAGCTTTCATCAAGCATCACACATACTGGTAATGGCATGTTGTCAGGTGTGCGATAAAATACTGTAGTTTAATTTACAACAGAAAAAAATAATAAAAAAGCTACTGTGGAGGGTCTATTTGCAGAAACACATTATTTAAAAACAAAGTATTCTAATATCCACAAGATAACTGTGTAGTATGGACAGAGAAAAAGAAATGAAACAAATTCTGCTAACACAGCTTATTAAAGTATTTGCACTCAGAAAGGCTAGAAATTCTGGTTATATTTTTTTAATAGATTCATCTTACAAAAGCTACCTGAGTAATCACGATATCAGTCTTTAACAAGGCACTATGTAATGTAAAGGAACTGTGAACTCCCTTTTGAGGAACTTTCTATTAATGCAGTCATTTAAATTTCTAGCTTCTTTACCCAGAAATATAAATGCTGCTACATCATTGTGCAAAATCAGGATGACACAACACAGACCCAGCCTCCAAGACAAAAAATACACAGGCTTATAAAATTATAAACCTGTCATAGTTATAAGGCACACAACAGTAGAGGAACTCAGTGAAATCAGTGGAAGTTTTGTTTAATATTACCTGGTCAATCTTTATTCCTCCTAGAGGTTTTCTTTTACCACTATGTCTGCCAAGGGTGCAGGGGTTAGCGTTGCCGCCTCATAGCAAGAGGTTCACCAGTTCGATTCTTGGCTGTGGTGCCTTCTGTGCGGAGTCTGCATGTCCTCCCTGTGGTCACGAGGGTTTCCTCCGGGTTCTCCGGTTTCCTCCCACATTCCAAAGACATGCTGTAGGTGGATTGCATACTCTAAATTGGCCCTAAGCGTGAATGTGTGTGTGTGTCTTACGTGGAAGGTTGGGTGCTGGGCTGGCAACTCGACACCATAAAACTCCACTGCCAATCATGAGTGGACAGGTGATCCGCTGTGGCGACCCCTAACTGGGATAAGCCGAAAGAAGAAGAAGACTATGTCTGCCAACTATCGTAATTTCATAGCCATGTACTGAGCATGTCATTCAGAACAATACTGAGAAGCCTCCCCAACTAAGCCAAAGAATAATTGGATAGGTTAGGATCCCTGCTTGAAAGATGTCGTGCTACATACCCCAGAGTAAGTTAATGATTGCCTATCTCGATCAGCTACAGTAATTCTGAATGCAATGTGTTGCACTGTTTGATGTATAGAAAAGGCATGTGTTAGGAATATATTATGCCAGCATGTTCTGCTTATGTGTCAGTGAAGTTTAACATCTTTGGTGTTGGTATTTGTGATGCTATTTGTTTTGCATAGCTGTAGACTCTCAAGCAGAGTTTGCTAGACCCATTAGAGAATGACACAGCAAGAAGCCTGCAAGCAAAAGAATATAGCAAGACTGTGTGTAATTTAGCAGCGCAGCTTAGTAAATTTAAAAAATAAATTTTCTTGGTCAGAAATCTGTAGCCTTTCAAGTTGGGTGAGGAAGTCCTCAGATAAGTACATACTGAATGAGGTGTTACATTCTACAACCTCTCAGATAAGGGAAATATAGAGTGGGAAGATACAGCACCTTCAGTAGAAAAGAAAGAGGTCTTCTGATTTACAGTATCAAAGGTGAGTGTGCTAATGGTTGAGTCACAGATGCTGACAGCTTCATTCCTATTTTGTCATACTTCTCATATCGGACTTGAAGTAATTCATCCCCCTGCCCTGTACTAGGCTTTCCCAGAATGCAAGTGATTGCTGTCTTGAGAGGCTATCATACAGTTAGCCATGCAGGTGGGCTGGTACCCTCACTCAGGGCATTTCTATTGCGGCTCTAACCAACCCTGGGAGGAGACATGTGACCAGTGTCATCACAGCGGCCAGTACTCCTTTTGTACGACAGCATGCTTCCATGCAGTTGCCATGAAAACTAGCAGGTCTGTGGTTTTGTCAAGTGAATGCATTATTCTATGTGTTCCCACTCCTCATTGAGATGATTTTAGCATCACACAAAATGAAATATCCCCACGCTTCCCAGGGAGAGGCAAGCCCATACTTCACATACCAGGTCCAATAAAGGCTTAGGCCATTAATCAAACCAAAGCCACTTGAGCCAGCATCAGGGCTTTAATCCACTATACCAAAGGAGTTGTCTGTTAACTGGTCAGTCATGATTAGCTGACTCCCATTTCATCATGCATACAAAGACTATTAATAATGTTGAAACTGTTGAACTTTAGAGGTAAGGAAGGTTTCCTCTTAACTCGGAGGTTGAGTGACCTAAGATTTCATAGGTTCATAGATCAGTGCTAGGCTAAATGCCCTTGTGGGCCATTTTAAGCCTAGCCAATTATCCCATGTAAGAATCAAACCCTGCACCTTGCGTCTGGAAGGTTAACAGCTTAACCATATCAGCCTCCCACCAGGTATCATATTTATGTGTATGTGTATATTATATAGTACTGGGTTGCAGGGTGAGATGTGCTCTCTACCACCCCCTGAAAAATATTTTTTTGGGGGGCATTATATTTTTTCTAGGTTACGTTTTTCTTGTTTTTGTGTAAAATGTTTAATCATGCATTCCCAGTACCTGATATTGTCTAAGTTGGGGTTATTCAATGATTAGAGATTGGCAGGAAGGATATGCTACCCACTGTACAAAGCCTTCCCAAATATCAGCTGATATGATAATTAACTCAGATGGCAGTAAGCTATTGCATTTGGGCCGTTTCTGTGGTAGGTAACAACTGGTAAAACTTCCAAGGAAAAAAAAACTGTGGTAAGTAAAAACTGGTAAAACTTCCAAGAAAAAAACAAAACCTGTGGTAGGTAACAACTGGTAAAACTTCCAAGCAAAAAACAAAACCCTCTGGGGAGGCAAGCTCAAAATACAAAGTCTAAAGCACAGAGGTGGTTAAATGAAGCCTGACTATGGAAGTGAAAGTTCAAACAAAAAAGTCAGGTAAAGGTATGTAGTGTTGATCACATGATTATAATAAATGGAATAAATGAAACGGGTACTGGAAACACAGACACCACAATGGCATGGTCTAGAACCATATAGATCAAATTACAACTGTTCAACAAATGGCAAAAAATAATGCAGTTAGCAATCGATTTAAAAAAGCATCTGCTTGCCCACTGTTCCAAGCCAAGACAAAGGAGATAAACAGATACTTTCCACATCTCACAAACTATTCTCTAGTAAAAATATGTGGTGGCAGTGTATCGTTCAAGGTTTGAAAGTTCTACCTTCTGTGAATTCATCCCCTAGAGTGAGAAAACATGGAGCTGGATGGACTGACAGAGGAATAGTGCAAAAATAACGTATGACAGTAAACTGATTAATCAAAGACATTTAATTCCTTCTTGTGAGAAAAGAAACGGGCAGGATTCTCTACAGATGTGAGCCAGAAGAGGTTCAATATTAAAAGCAATTAATGGCCAACAACAAGAGGCTTCCAAATTCCAAACAAAGAAATCAGACAATTAAAAAGTCAGACAGAAAAGCTTGTCAATCCTGAAGTTCCAAGGAATCTTCACTGGCAGATAAATGAGCAGCACCACCATCTTGAACTAGTTCTGCTGATACTGCCACTGTCTATAACATCATTTTGCACCAAAATAATATGTACCTGGACTGCAGGATGGCTTATGGTCAAGCGCAAGAAAGGAGTCCAAGACAGGTCAAAAAGACCAATGAATTCAGAGACTGAAGGGGAAAGGAGTACTTCACCTTAATCAATAACCATTTCCACTTCGAGTAATGTCTGCCTAGCAGAAAAGCTTTCTAATGCTAAACCTTCTGAGGTTTCCATCAGCAGACCTAGAGAATATCCATAATCCATGCATAGTGATGGAACCGGCTGTCTCCCTACCTAAGGGCATACTTCTCTGGTTCATAAGTTATTACTAGGCTAACTGCCCTTGTGGGCCATTTTAAGTCTAGCCAATTTTCCATTTGATACTCAAACCCTGCACATTGTGTCTGTAAGGTAAATACCTTAATCATTATGTCAACCCCCAACCTTTATCTCACTTGGATGGGAAATGTTGCCTCTACAGCCACTGACAACAGAATCTAAAATACACTCTCTTCATTCACCATTAGGAGAGAAGGATAAGCCTTGGCCTTTCTTCTTTGAATATTGTTAGTAGGAAGGTATACAAGAAAACTCTCTTCCATACATGCTGCATAGGTAATGTGCTCACTTTCCTCTGACTTGTAATAAGCAGAAATTGGACAGCATCACATTTACCATCATCACAAGCAGTGCTCTCTCTCTCTCTCTCTCTGGGATTCTCCATACTTGGAATACTTCATGTATACCACCTACCCTTATCAACCCTAGAAGCAGACTGAAACTGTGACTTATGGATTTCATACCATGACTTTTGTCTTACTTGGGATCAGATTTGTTAAAAAAAGTCATCCAAATCTAGGGCCCAGAGATACACCTATATCACTCCCATACATGTGAGAGGATGTGTACTTCCTTATTTGTTTAAATGCAAAATCATGAAATGGTGTCCTGACATTACTAGGTTGACCTCTGATTTCAATTCACTGTCCCTAATACTTGGACAGCAAACAGAACTACCCACACTCCCAGCAGACATATGCATAGCCTTCATTTCCAGGGGGGTTTATTTCCTCCCCCCAAGGAAAATCCCTGGTTTGCCCTCACCCACCTACCAAAGAAACACCCATCAGCAAACGATGCAACAGATGCAATGGCAGGATACAAAACCCAGTGTTGAGCATGAAGGCAACCGAACCATACAAGGATAAACAAATGGCTCAACAGTTGCAAGAAATAACTGCTGCAGACATTTGTATCATACTCAGGCAGAATGAAATCATCTCATTAGGCCTTTGATGGAAGGCTACAAAGTGCTGTATTCTACTTAATGGTAGATTTATGAATATTTCAGTAGTCTATTAATATAAACAGCTTCAACCCGGGCTATGTTAGTTTCTTCCCAACAATTTGAGGTTACAGATTTTTACACTTTCTGCTTCTTGCACTCTGATTAATGTTTATGGTCACTTTACCCTCCTACTGGATTATTCTAATGAAGTTTTTATCTCAGACTACAACAACCAGATTGACAACTATCTTCTTTACTTCAGTACAGCGTATTTATTCATTTTCACGACTTTTTTATCCTCTGACGAAAGCCCTGTCAAAAGTTATGAGGCTTGCAACTGCAACAAGCTAAGAGATATGAGGAGTTCATGCTCACACAACTACTGATCACTACTATCAGCAGCACAACTGACTGATTCTGTTACTGTAAACATGAGAAAAACATGTGGATTTGTTAGATGTATCAAGGTAACTGGTTTAATACTATCTGCTCCTCTCTTCTTTAAAAAGTGATTATGGAATGATATAACCTATAAACTTCTACATTTCAGTAATATAAAAGCTGACCTGAACCCTAATATCCCTTCATTTCAAGACCTGGGATCTCCCCCTTTAGTAGCGAACACTCAGCCATCTCAGAATGGTCAATGCATTTCCCTGTTAAATGTAAAAAGTGCAAATAGTTAATGGACCGGATTAGAAACCTGAGCTCTGCCTGAAGAACCAGACATAGATGCCATACCAACAGTCACCAAGTCTTGGCTAAAAAGCCAATAGTTGCCCTCCTAATACATTGAAATATTTATTTATTGTGGAATGTGGAACAATACATGTAGAATAATGTTCAGAAAAGGTGTGATGATTAAGGGAAGGCAGGAATTGAACAATTTATGTAATGTTGGTGTGGATGACAATTGTTGAAAAGAAAATATACATGTGCACTACAATAAAATAATGAAAAAAGTTAACTGTGGTTTGTTTTCCTTTCTAGTAATGTATGAGTACTGTTTTTTAGTTGCTCTCCTCAAGATCTGAAAAAAAGAATTTCACAGATTTTTATGACAATGGGCCTGGGCCAAGGATTGATGGTAAATACTAATAATGAGTAGCAACAAATTGAATATATGCTTACGGTTTTACAGACAGAGTGGAACCGTAGATGACATAATTCTTTACTGGTTTGTTACTGAGCTGGTACTAGGCAGACCATATTCTGTGGTTCATTATGGGTCTAACTAAAAAGGCTGGATCAACAGGCTTCTTTCCTCATCCAACTCTTGAGACCTTAAGTTGGATATTAGAAAACAGCATGCCCAAAGTTTCATGGGAAAGCTTTGTCATCACATAGAAGGAGAGAAAAGTGAGCACCTAAGGAATGGTTAACCCCTCACATGAGGGATTTCCAGTGAATGGTCAGTCCCAACTAAAGAACACAGATTATGCAAATAGCCACTGGCAATTATAGGACCCAGAAGAAATCACAGTGCTGCATGCAAAAAAAAATACATCTCATGCCCTATTACCAGGGTAAGGTGGGGGTGGGGTAAAAAAAGGGAAACGATTATGGTTGCAGTGATAAGTTTGTTCACTCACCAATGCTTCTTCTTCCTTGTAAGAGCGGCTATCTTTTTTTAAAGCACCTTTATTAAATTTGCATATACTAAGAAATGAAATGGCTACACATGCATCAGCAGAAAACAAACCATTACAAACATTTTTCATTTTCATCCATTATACCCAGCCAGTACCAGCTGCTCTAGATGCTGCATCAGCATTATTGTATCCACATTTTATGGAACGTTAAGCAACCCGAGAGGTGAAATGAAGCACTTCTTGTAGTTTTGTTCTCATGTCTAGGTTAGGAATTTCAGAAATCTTGTGACCCGTATTAACTAACATAACTAGAATGAATGTAATCCTGTGTTTGACAATTAACAGCCCTAAAAGTGAAGGTTGCAGATGTATATAACTTTTTAACTGAACCTGTCAA
This sequence comes from Protopterus annectens, assembly GCF_019279795.1. Taxonomy (NCBI): domain Eukaryota; kingdom Metazoa; phylum Chordata; order Ceratodontiformes; family Protopteridae; genus Protopterus; species Protopterus annectens. Next base: position 1,462,665,313 of record NC_056735.1, read on the forward strand.
GGGCTCTGCTCTCTATCATTTGTTAGAGAATTAGGAAGCAGGAATTAAATTAGCTACATTACACATGTCCACTTGGATAACAGGGTCAGCAATAGGGTTTTTATAAAGATATTTGTATGAATCCTGTACAATGTAAAATCAAAACAAACCTTCAAACGCTGGAGTTTGAAATTTCGGATTAACAGAAGCTGCTAAAAAGTCATTTTTTAAAGCTCCAAAGCACCAGGAGAATAACCAAAGGTTTAGGAATATCCATATAGAGAAGGTCAAAATGTCTCAAGCATCAAACATATCTCTTCCTTCCCACTTGGAAAATTATTTCATCTTGTACATAATCTCACCAAAAGAAATTTCCTCATTAGGAGAGCTTATCAGAACAGCAATCTGTTTTTTTTCTAGAGTAGGAAGATTAGAAGGTAGAGTAGTTTATAAAACTTGTAACTCTTGAATAGCCTTTAACAGTCCTTAGACTGAGGAGTAGATTTCTCATTAGAAATTTGTCTAAGAGTAGAAGGAGAGGATAAAAGTTTTGCATTGTGTTGTCTTTTATGTGGGATGAGATTTAGATGTTACAGCAGGGACCTAAATTCCACAAAATTCAGTCTCTTGGACCAGAAATTGGTGAACACATTCTTCACCTTCTGATATATGACTTCCAGGTTCAAGAAAACTCATCTTCAGGCAGCTAACAGTACAGACAGGAGGACAGTTGGTAGCAATGGACATGTCTTTTATCTTTGGTCATAATGGACTCTACAGGAGCAATGCTTGAGGGCCTAGGCGATACTGACAGTCCAGAGGCTATAAACATGTCTCACCAGGTTTGCCAGTCTCTGACCAGGAAAAGAAAGTGGATCTGGGAGAGCTATAAAAATAAGACAAAACCAGACAGCACTTACTAAAGGCAGACTGTACCACACACATCTTAGCATGACTGACCTTTTTTTTGGTTAACCTTAGTCTGTTAGTCTGACTGTGTGTGGCTATCAGTTAAGAACTTTTGTTCTTATTAGTTTTACGTGTTATTATTAAGTTAATATATTTTTAGGGGGTATTGGGGGGTGTTTGGGTTTTTTTTGTTTGTTTTTTTTTGTATGAGGGCTTTCAATAAAACAAAAAAATTTGTAAGATGTGACATAGGCTCAAATGGATATGACAAGAAACAACCATATAAAAGATCAAGCTGCCAAACAATATATGCATGTAACATAAGTTGGAACTAGACATCTAACAAAAAAGCAGTTATACATAAAAGGTGGGAACAATAACTTAAAAAGAAAATGATGCTTTCTGTAATGATTTTAAATCTGAATGGTCTCACAGAGAGATACATAAAAGAAAGACTGGTGAGCTATATTAAAAAATATAGAGTGCAAATAGCTATACTACAGGGGACACCAGGAAAGAACCAAACGTGAATTTGATAAAGAAAGGTTTTCAAAACGGTTATTCATCATAATACCCAATGCAAAGTAAAAGAGGAGTACTTATATTAATTGCAACAGGAGCTCCAATAGTGACAGAAGAGGGGAAACAAAGACAATAACAGTGGATTTGTAATACTTAGGGGCTACTGACAAGGGAGGAGGATTACACTGACATGTATTTATATTCTACCAAAAACTGCTATAATGGACCTTAAGAAAGTTCTGGGAGAAATAATAAGCTTTCTGCAAGGAATATTACTTATAGATGGGTAATGCAATTTGGTTTGCAACACTGAAGATGTCTCTGGGAGGCCCAGAAGGGAAAATATAAAAAGGAGGGTAGATTTTTGAAGAAATTTCTGAAAATGTTTGGCATGGAAGATGTGAATTCAGTACTAGGAGTGAATTTACATATTACTCCCCCAAGACAGAAAAACTGGGCTAGGCTAGACAGAATTTATATTTCATAGGAACACATGCACTTAACTGAAGGTCTTGAACACACGCAATTGCTATTTCAAATCATGCACCAACAACTACTAAAATAAAAACACAAGGTAATAAAATAAAAATGCGACAATGGCGCTTTCCCACTTACCTGCTGAAAAGAGGGATTTAAGGAATGGGTTTTGGAAATTATTCAGGAGATATGAGAGAAGAAAGATATTTCTTCTGAAACTATAGCTAGGGAGTGGGATAAAATTAAAGTGGAGTTTAAAACTAGGGTCCAAATAAAAGAAAAGGAGAGATGGTTAAGAAGTAACAAGAATTATTTAGAGGGACTGAGAAATGTTAAAGCATTGCAAAATAGGGGAAATCCACATAAGAAGAAGAGAAACTGCAGAATGCTAAACAGAAAATAAGGGATTACCACTATAATATGCATGGGTTTAGAAAGATTACTGTCAAGCAACTGTTTTTTGATAGTGACTCTACAACACAAACACTTTTAGCATAACGACTCAGGCAAAAGAAATAGAAGGTGCTATCACCAAGCGCAGGAGAGCCTATTACAAAGGAAAATAACAAAAGATCCTATAGAAGCACTAAACATACTTTGGACATTTTATGAAAGCCTGTATAAAGCACAGAAATATGGAAATCAAGAAAAGGTGCAAATGAAAATGTTTATTGAAGAATTAAAAATGCCAAGGTTAGCAGTAGATGAGGCCTAAATACTAACAGGATAGGAGGAGATGAGATAAAAATGGCTATGTATAACCAATCTACAGGAAAGTCCCCAGGAATACATGTTATTCCTGTAGAAGTTTGGAAGCTAGGAGAAAAAAAAACTGATCTGAAAGGTTTTAACAGTATTTTAAGAGGAGAAGTAGCAACATTCTGGAAGAAAGCGGTGGCAACTGTAATACCTAAAGAGGATAAAGATCCAACAGACCCAGCTTCAAACAGGCCCATTTCAATACTAAACCATGATTATAAAGTGTTCATGTCTATAATGGCTAAAACAATGGCAAAAGTGATACCAAAATTGATATGAATCAATGTAGTTTTGTGGAGTGGAGGCAAACATTTGATAAATAAACAGAACACTCATGATCCAGAAGGAAGCAGAATGTAAGAAAATACCACTGTTAGTGGGTCTTGATGCACACAAAGCATTTGACACTGAGTAAGCTGGGACTTCATGAACAGGGCAATGGAAGTAGTTGCTTTGCCTGATAAAATTATAAGGTTGATTAGGAGTAGATATGAGATATCGGAGGCAAAAATTAAAGTGGGTGGGGTCCTTTCTGAGAATTTCTGCTTGAGTAAAGGAACCAGGCAGGGGTGTTGTTGTTTGCATTATATTTAGAACCGTTGGCAAAGAAAATAAGAGACTTGGAAATTCAAGGATATAACTGGTACGGTAGTCAAGAAAAGCTGGCTGTATTTGCAGATGACATTATGTCATACCTGACAAAACCAGAAACAGATATTTGAGTGTTGGGGAACATTTTAAAGTCCTATTCAGATCTTCTCTGGATACAACATTAATGAAGCTAAACCAAATGCAATAGCGGTAAATTATGACACAACACACAAATTGGTCCAGCAATATCCAAACTTATGGGGACATGATAAAATGAAGTATATAGGAGTGTGGATTAAAAATGACTCTGCTGTGGAAGCTAATGATATGTGGGAGAAGACTAAACAGAAGATAATACAAAAACTGAGAAACTGGAAGCTTTGTTATATGGATATGAATGGTAAGATGCAAGCAGTTGAAATTTTTTAGTCCCTTTAGCTTTACACACAGGTCAGGTATATGTTTATCAATCAGAGGAGAACTTGTAGATAGCAATTAAAAAATAGATGAAGGGTTTGATCTGGGGGGAAGATGGCATGGGTCAAATGACATAAGTTGATTCTTCCAACAGAACAATGCAGACTAAGATTACCCAATTTGAAGGGGTATTTTAGAGTGACACAATTAATGCTCTTATCCATAGCACAAGCAGAAAACTATAATTCAAAGTAGAAAGGTATGATGATACAGGGGAGAAGTTCAAGAAACAAGGAGAGACTGGGATTTTGGATGCAGAGCCTTAAGGAGAATGACAATAAACATACAGTGTAGTATATTATTAAAGTAGCAGAAAGTATTTTAAGAACTAAGCAAAAACAGTAATGGCGAAAACAGATACTGCAATTAAGGATACAGACAATAGGCAAGAGGGGGCTGGAATTTATTGGAGAAGACAGGCAAAGGAAACAAAATATTGGGAGCAAATAACTAGAAAGGAAAGGTAACAGAATGGGAAGATACCAAGTATTTATTTGGACTGCAGGTAAGATATTACCTTCCTTATCAAGGAGTGACATCAGAGTATAGACAAAGAGAAAGAAATGGGTGGGGCTCCTAAACAAAAGATCAGCATTGGGAGAGTTTTTAATATAATCTAGACCAGAAGCTGTAGTTAAAAAATGAATAATTAGTACAGCATATAAAATATTGCATGACAACTATATGACTCAATCAGAGGAGCTTAGAAAGGATTGGGAAGAGAGACTGGATAAGCAATTCACAAAGAGACAATGGGGGATATATGTATAGCTTCCAAATATGCAACAAAGTCTAGAAGATTTAAAATCTTTGCTTGAAGTGTTTACATAGGTATTTTTATACTACAAAGAGACTCCAAAGAATGTTGGAGGTGTTATGGAAAAGAAAGAGGTAACTGGGAAGGAACATATTTTCTGCGAGTGTAATGAACTGGTAGACTTTAAAGATTCCTTGTCAGAGATACTGGGTGAGCAAGCTGTTGTAACTAAGGAAATTATATTTTTGAGCTATGATACAGAATCGGAATTGCCTGGACATAGTAAGGCATTGCTGAGTCTAATTATGGTGGCAAGCAGAATAAAAAGCAATTACTAGAAAATGGAAATCAAAGTTTAAACTAACTTTACTAGAAGCAATGACTACAGTAATAGAGATAAAGCAACTGGAATCGGGATCTTTAGAAAAGGGAAGGAGCGAACTACATAGGAAAAAATCGAAATTGTGGGAACATTATATGCAGAGGAGGAATGAGGTTTAAAAGAAAGGATCTGAATGAGCTATGTAATACTGAATTGAAAAGGAGTGGTGGATATATTACAAGTGATGTATAATGTTTGCAACTACTGCTGTCTCAACAGGGTCTGTGACGCATAATGTTTACAACTAAAATTGTATTAATGTGGTTTGTTTTTCATTTAGACAAAGTAAGATTGCCTATCTCATACATAATAATTTAATAAAGATTTTTTTTATTTTTTCTTTAAAAAGAAAAAAGAAAAAATGGAGGCCCATTCTGAATTATCCTCTTTTTCTGGCACCTTATTCTTTCACTTCTTTTAACTGGAGGGTCAAATGCCAAAGTTGAATTGGATGACATAGCCACATGTGCCACTAAATATAAACGAAAGTTATGTACTTACCATAATGCTAGATCTGTGCTGTCCCATTTTCGTCCGGTTCAGTGTGTGGGTTATTGTACGCTGTCTGATCCGACCTTGCTGCCTTATACGAGAATACTGCATCCGGGAGCTCTGACTCCTCCTCCTCTACAATTCCTTCCTCCTGGCTGATTTACCTCAGACTGAGTTTGCTGATGGATTTCAATAATTCATTGATGACTGCAAGAAGGAATAAAAGGGGTAGTCCACAACACTGTCCACTACGGAATGAAAAATGGTACAGGAGACAAACAAGGTCCTGTAAAGGTTTGACAGAGCTCCAGAAGACATAAAATGGCAAAGTGGGAGGAGGATGGAGGGAGGGGAATGAACTGGATGAAAACAGGACAACACAGATCTATCATTATTGTAACCACGTGACTTTCATAATCAATGCTATTTTTATCTGATTCAATGTATGGGACAGATTCCCAAGCTGCCTAAAAAGGGCCGGGTGGACTCAAGGAAGGACATTCCTGAGAATGGCAGAGTCAAAAGATGTACAAGCTCTCGACTGCACATCCAGTTTGCAATAAGACACAGAGGTATGAGGTGTTGACCACGTTGCTGCTACACATCTATGAAAGGTACTCTTTTTAAAATGCTTTTGAAGTTGCCATTGCTCTGGTAGAGTAAACCTTAGATTTAGACTGTAAAGACAGCTCTCTTGTCTTTGGAAAAGCAATCTGCCAGTCACCTAGAAAGCATTACTCTTGATGCATGTTGCCCTAGTTTTGTCTTAGAAAAAGAGACAAAGCTGGTCTGATTTTCTACCATGTAAATAAAATCTGAGTTGCCTATGGACATCTAAGGTGTGGAGAGTGTGTTCTCTCTTGTTAGTAAAGTCTGGAAGGTATACAGGCAAATATATTTGTTGACAACACTGTATGTTCAAAGTCCACAAGAAAAACAGAAGTCAGTTTAGCGCTTTCATTCCTTTACTATCGGAACTTCAGCAGAAAAACACCATTAAAACAGCCAGCTATCTAAATACCAACAAACCAATGACATTAACTGTTAAGATTATTATACATAGTTTACAAAGTTTTATAAATTATTTGATGGTGAAGTTTTACCATTGCTATATACATTACTGTTCACATTACTAGTCTTTTAATTGTGTGTTCTTAATTGGATTGTGATACCATTGGTTTGTTGGTATTTAACTAGCTAGATGTTTTAGTGGTGTATTTCTGATGAAGTTCTGATAGTTAAGGAATGAAAGCGCTAAACTGACTTCTGTTTTTCTTGTGGACTATGAACATACAGTGCTATGTATAATGTTTATTCAGTATTTTATGTGCTTCAGGTTTATTTTTTAAATATATCTGTTGACTCAAGTTTGTATCCGATGACACTTTTGGAAGGAAGGAGGGATTTGTTATCAATGAAACTTTCTCCTTGTGGAAGATAAGGAAGGGTTGGCTTACATGAAAGTGGTTGCAGTTCCAAAACTCATCTCGCTGATGAGATGGCAATCAGAAAAATAATCTTCCAGGAGAGAAATTTTAAATATGCTAATGCTACAGGTTCAAAGTGCTTTTGGGTCAATGACTGTAGTAAGACAGTAACATACCATGGTGGAAATGGTGGTCTCAATAAGAGCATTCCCATAAGGAAAGCTTTGGTTACCTTAAGTGATGCAAACAGACAAATCATTATGTTTTATGTGAAAATTTGAGAGGCTAACATCTGGACTTTTACAGCAGAGTAACTGAAGCCTTGCATAAAACATTCAGAAAGAAAATCCAGTATCACTCCCAGAGCGGGTGAGAAAGGGACTATGCCTTTCGAGGACGCCCAGATAGAAAATCTTTTCCATTTGCTTTTGTACGTCTTTTTCGTTGATTCTTACTGAGAAGAAATTATGTGGACTACAAGGGAAGAAAACCTTGCATCTCTGTCTATCATTAAAATTGGAGAAATCATGTGGTTAGTTTTATGGAATGAATATCCTGTACAGGCATCTTGGATGGGTGGCTTAGTAGATCCGGAATGGGATCTAGTACCCATGGTAGGTGTAGTAGTTGAGGCCAAAGGAAGGGGAACCATAACTGCCAATGCCAAAAGAGGGCAATGATGATTACTCTGGTCTTGCACCTCATGGCTTTCTGAAGGGGAATTGGTGAAAAGGCATAAGAGAGACCTGGGAGCCAAAAGTGGACCAGAGCATCTCTCGGTGACAGTCTCTATGGAAGGATGAATCAAACTAACTACTGCTGCACTTCTTGTTGAGGCAGGAAGCAAAGTGGTCACAGCAAGATGGCCTCAGTGGCTGAAAATCTCTATTGTCACTGTTTGAAAGACTACTCATGTGGTCATAGGGCAGTCCTACTCAACCTGTCCTATAATATATTGGATGTCCCAGGAACATGCATTGCCACTAGAAAGTGGATTGAAGATATTGCCCATTGCCAGAGTCACACAGTCTCTCAGCAAAGAGAATATAAATGTGTTCCACCTTGCTTGTTGATGTACCAGACCACTGACATACCATCTGTGTGAATGGAGATCATACTCCTGGGCAGGAGGTCCTGAAAAGCCTGCAACACTAGGAGAGCCGCTCTAATCTCCAAGACACTGATGTGATGTTTTCCTATGCTGATGACTGCATCCCTTGAACTGTCTTCCCTCTGAAGTGCCCCCCAACTAACAATGGAGGCATCTGTGGCAACTCTGGTTGTTGGAGTGGGTTGGCAAAAGTGGCTCCCCTGTAACAATGATGGAGAGGTGAGCCACCAACTTATGTGGTCTCTGCATACTTGAGACATTCTGGTGTAAAGGCAGTGAACATTCTGTGATCATTGTACTGCCAGTGTCCACTTGTAAGACTCTCATGTGGTATCTCACTGATAAGACCAGAGTAATAGTACAGCCCATCAGCCCTAAAAGACAGTCTTGCTTGTGGATGTGGATACTGGATCACTTGACTTCCTGCAAACCTTAAAAACCGTCTACTCCCCCTTGCAAGAATTCAAACACAAAGGGAAAGGGGATCTTGGGGGCGTTATCTTGTGTCCAGAGGCTGAACACTTTTTGAAACCAGTGCACTTTTCAGACATTAGAACTATATTATTGCACAAAAAAAATTATTACAATAACAAACTACACTGTATACTGTAATTAGGAAATACAGAAAGAAGCACAGAAAAAAAGAGCACATTAGTATCAATAACTATTTATACTGCAGTATTTGTATCTATAGATAGACAGATAGATAGCTATATAAAACGTACTAGAAAGTTCTAACACAGCTCACTTAGAAAACTTTGAAACAGGCTATCTAACTGACCAAAAAGAACTATCGACACTAACCATAACACTATATGAAGCTAACAACCATCCAATAAGAGAGAGAAAAGGGGGGAATACAGGTTTCAGACAAAATAGTTTTCACTTACTGTGAATGTCAGGGAGGAGACATCTGGTTGAACAGGCAAATCAGCCAGGAGGAGGGAACAGTCGGTAGGGCTGGAGTAAGACCTCTAGGATCCAATACTCTGGTATAAGGAGTCGAGGTTGGATCCAACTGATCTGATAACCCACACATTGAACTGGACGAAAATAGACAACATCAGATCATCTTCTACTCTGAATACTTGCTACGTGCCCTAGGATAACTTCTAAGAGCTTTAGGAACAAAACCGTGACAAACTTGACAGAACTTAATGTTGTGTTCAACCCCAAGACAAAATAACAGCTAGTGTGGCAGACTTGATAAGGTACATGTTTCCCACAGTTATACTTCCCTTTTTTTTTGACACACAGATAAGCAAGAAAATTATAAATTCTACCAAACAGGAAGATTCTCTAACAGAGTACTTATCAGACTTCAGAGACTGAAATTGACAGAAAGAAGAAACTGTTCGAGAAAATTATGAATATCTACACAGATGCATGTCACTAGAAAGTTATAAAAATGGTGTGCTTAGGATGGCTATACATCTTGCAGGGGAATGATCTATCTGGTCAGAAGGGTCCTCTGTGGAGAAAGTCTCGGATGTTAAAGCACAGAGAAGTGAAATCACTAAACAATATATATTTTTCTGATTTCATATCATTCAGAAAATGCATACTAATGTAAAATATGTTACTCTATCAACTTTCAAAGTCTATAAGAGCAGTATTTAGCATCTGTCTCAGATTTTGGGCCATTGTCCCTCCCAACTGCCTTTAGCTTTGTCCAGAACTTTTGCAATAAGAGGTTGGGAGGTATGCATTCAGGTGACCTGCAATCAAGTATAAACCTGACCAAATGTGATCAGTCAGTTAAAACCAAATTGCATAAGACAATGATCACTCTTAGGGTGACTTGTGAGAACAATTAAATCCATTTCCAGAAAGATCAAAGTTTTCATGAGAAGGCACAATTAGAGTATCATGTAATGTTTACACTTAGTTTGAACAGAAAGAATGCACAATAAAATACATGTATACTTAAAATGTCACAAAATGGATGCCTACAGCTGGAAATTATACATGAAACTTTTGGTCACTGTATTTTACTACACATCATGATGAAATATAGTATACAAATTATTTTTCTTCTTGGATATTAAATACCTTAACGTCTACAGTCATGTCAATATGGATGTACCCTCAGCTTATGCCATTTGCTGGTTTACTGAATAGACTTGTCTGAATAACTGCATACTGGTGAATGGCTAAGTGCTATTGATTCAGAAGCCCCTTTTGTAGTGTGTGAGGAGACCTACAAAGGTGCAACTCCACAGACACAACTGTTAGTCCTACATTATTTAAACAGATTACAAGGAAAAAGAACACACAAATAAAAATGTCAATAAATAGTGAATTGATACAACAAATCTAAAAATAGTAATATCTGGATTTCAGGATGCAAAGCAGAACTTGATATGTAATTAGACAAAATGCTAAAAATTCTTAAAGGCAAGCCTATCTAGGCTGCTCGACAGTCATTAAGGAGTAAAACAGAAAGGAGACAAACTTATTCACTTTATATTCCATATTTGCCACTTCCACTACAATGCATTAATGCACTTTCTTTTTTTTCCAAAGACATGGGTCTGGAGTATTTCTCCCTGGGCCTCCACTGAAAACAGGGTCTGTCCTAGTCAGACATTCTCAGTCAACAAACGTTAAATAAATAAATAGGGCTGAAAGTGAATCACTTACTTTAGATGTCAGAAAAAACACAAGTTTCGATGACTGCCAGCTTTTTCTTTTAAGATCTCCCACATCTACTGCAACCATGCAATATTTCTAAAAATTATGGGGACATCTCCTACCAACTATCACCTTATAACACTGTGGTCATAATGCCACCTTCAGACAACTGCACTTCAGAGCTATAGCTATCCTGTTCAGTGGAACAGTTGGTATGAAATGTGCAGAATGTGTTACATGTAGGACATCTCATGGGCTTTGGTGTACTACTCTCAACAGATTTTTGATCAGGTGCACCAGTATAGTACTACCGCTTTGTAGGCATTCAGTAGAACAGAAGTTTTTTCTGACATCTACTGCATATTTTGTGACTATTCCACATGCTTTGAAGTACACAATATTTTACTTGCGCAACATCAATTCAACTAGCATAACAATCATCAAACTGCCTTCAGGGATGACACAGTCCAGCAGTTACATTAATTGTAACACAGCTCTTTTCCCCCAACATGCAGCACTTAATTAAAAATGAAACCATGGCATAGTTATCGATCTGTTACAACTACTTTCTCAGTTTAATCAACACAGCACCTAAAAGGGAGCTGTACCATTTAACTATTTATGGCATGCAGTATCACACACAATGGGAATATGTCAATCTAATTTTACTTACAAGATATGCTAGTTTCTTCACCCGAGTCTCATTGCTGCTGTAATTCACAGGACCATTAATGCCAGTCCTCAGAATAGTGCAGGTTTAATAGCAAATCCCGGACAAATTCCCAAAGTCCAACACTGATACCTGAGGGAAGTTCCCCATTTCAAGATACCATGACTTCAAAGTATACATAAATTCGTTGGGTAGGGGGCAGATGTCTTCCCCCACCACTACAAAAATACTTGAGAGTACTATAATAGCAAGTTTTACAACTTGCTGTTCTATTGTTGATATTGCCCATTAGTTTTAGCAACATCCAGGTCTTGCATAACATGCTGTCAATTTTATGACATGGAGCTGGCAATCAACATTCAACCTAGAAGAGAAGCAGCAACTTTTGTTTCCTTACAGCACACTGTTGTTCCATTCCAACCTAGGTGCACATTTTAGGGCACTGAGCAACAATTGTAAGGGAATGTTACTTAAACAGTAGTGCATAATGATTACTTTTGAAACACACTTCACATGTCGCCAAATTTACACACTTTATAGTGTTTGTTGTTTTAGGAAGGGTGTATCCTAGCTTCACTTCTCCCTTGAGTTTTAGATTATGAAATGTTGAGGATTAAAGTATTGAATTTGCACACTAGGTAATATTGTTTTTGATTTTCCTGCAGCAAACTGCCCAATGCACGTCCTGAATATGGAGGGTTGCCAGCAGAATCACAAAGAACATCATTACCATAAAGTCTAAAAGGAGAAGGCACTTCCATCTTTATGATGTGACCCAGGAGACCACATCCAAGACCTCGTGAGCCTTCTTCTAAGCTGGAAAAGCTGAGCATTTCAAGTCCCATATCTCTCTCTCTCTCTCTCTATAGAGAGGACTCAAATCACCTTGCAGCAAAATGACTTTGCTTAGAGTGCCGTAACTTCAAGTGACTGCAGACAAGTTAAAGCCCAGTTTATCCAGTTAGAAGGCACTCCTATGTGGGGGACAGACATTCAGGCAGGGTAATGTAACAAAGATGCACTTCTGGGGACACATTACTACATTGCTAATGACTAAGAAAAGACATTAGGGCAGGAGGAAAGTCCAAATTAATGTACTTAGCACTGATGGTCCTATTATGCACAGCAAAGTTCATAAAACTTCATCTGCAGCTCCCAGAATTGATATCTCAGAAGACAAATCTACCATGTCAACTGATGCAGACCAAAAATATTGGAACCATTATGGTTTGAAGGATGACCATGCACAGGTTATGCACAGACTTAAGCCACTGAAAATGTAAACTGAGACAGACTCCACACCCCCCAAACAAAATTCCTCTACAGAAACATGAATAGAATCCCCCACCCCTGCCTGGGGAGACATCTCACTGCTCAATTTGCTAGGAGGGGTCTAAGCCTACCAAAGGTTATTCCATCACCAATTTTTTTTTTTTAATAGAGGATGATGAGTTGAAGGCATCAATGATTTTTAGCCTTTCTAAGGTGTCAAGATCAAAATGGGAAATGATTATTTACTGGCATTTGATTACAAGGTATGTGTGAGTCTTAGAAAGAGGGATCAACTTGCATATTTACTTGCATTTTTATCATCTTATGTTTATTTAGTTATACAGTAAAAGCAAACCTTTATATATTCATACAATACTGTAATGTTAACTTATCCATCCCATTATTTACGGCTGAAAAACTGTGCAGCTTAAGTAGCTGTAACTGGATTTCCTGGACTCTATACAGGCCTTACAGTCGAGGGCAATGAAGTGGATTGTTTTTTAGTGGAACAGCTTTCCAGAATAGGATAAATGAAGGGAACAGGAAAATAGTCAAGATTTCTAGACACTAACTGAACAGAAGTCATCTTACAAAAATTTAGCAGGATGACCAGTAGCAGCAAGGCAGTTTGGTGCAAGACAAATGATTTTGGCATTTAGCCCACCTCCTTTCTTCATAAGCGCGAGCAGTTGCTTACAAAAAGGCAAGGCAGTTGCATATGTTCTCCTTTAAGGGCAGTGTGCTTCTGTTCAAAAAGTTTTCAGTGACAGCCTGGAAGAGATTAGCAAAAAAACACTTGGCCTTAAACAGCACATTTAAAATACCATCTGCAACTCATGGAAAGAAAGTAGCTTGAGCCATGTTACCTTACGTGTAGAGGAGCTGGCAGTTACTGACCTGGCCAGTGCCTCATGCATGGTACCCCACAACTTGGATCCAGTTTTAAGCATGGGCTTTCGCCTCAGGTTGGTAATGGTGGGCAGCACTTCTATGACATGTTCATTCACGAATTTTGGAAATGAGATATATATATAGCAAGTAATCAAAAGCACACCGTCCTAGAACAATAAGCAGATAAATTGTTTTGGCCAGAAGTCTGAGAAAGATGGCTGTTTAGGCTCAACACTCTGGTCAATGGGTCATGAAAAAAAATAACCAAGCAACCAGTTCCAGTTAAAAAAACAAACACAGGATGGTGGACAAAGAGAAAACGGAGAAACAGCTAGCAGATTTAAGCAGCTCCGCAGGTGGAAGAGCTTTGTAAATAGTCCCAAAGGCTGATGGCAGTCACTGATGATGTAGGCCTAAAAAGTAAAATCTTGCAAACATCAGAGAGACATGAATAAGATGAAAGAAATAATTCAGGATTTTAAACAGGACAGACCAGCTCCAACATCAGAGGTTTAGGGACACAGTATAAGCCTGAAAGAAATAGAAAAAAAGCTACAATGGCAAACAAGAAAACTGGAAGACCTATGATACAGATGAAACACAAACTGATGCTCTTTAATGATATGTTTGTAACATTGGTGGAGGATTACTCTGAATCACTGTATAAAATAAGGGATGCCTCACTTATTCGGGCCACCGAAAACCCAGGGAATTCCTGCATGGTTTAACTACCCTGCTATCCTAATTGTAATATAGAAGGGAAACATATTCCCCACATTGTGGGTGAAGTAAAAGTTTTTGTTATGCAGACTGTGCGCATATTGGAAGCTGGAGTAATAGACACACAGAAATAAATTAAAATATCCCACCTAAAATGGACTGGCAGACAAACATGTGAACAGCCAAGGAGAAGGTAGAATTACAATCATCGTGGAGAACATCTGACACTGATATACCTGTGGGAAAAACAACCAAAAAGGAAGTAAACAAAGGCACACAAAGTGATGTCAGCAAGAAAAGTGGGCACAGCAAATTACAGAAAATAGAGGAAAGAACATGGAAACTAGAGGAAATATGAGGGGGTTGCACATAAAAGATACAGTAATTAGAATAAGGTTCAGGAGAAAAACAGAAGAATGGGAAAGTCCAACAGCAATCACAGCAGAAGCAGGGACAGAACCGCAAGAAGCAAAAAGCAAAAGAGGAAACACTGCAACTAAAGCCTCAAGGATTCAGGAGATCAAATGCTAAACCTTGGAAGGACTGAACAGGCTGGACTGGTCAAAGGTGGAGAGAAGAAAAGCAAAATGGGATAATGGCAAGAAAACTGGGATAGAGAGGAGATCAACTGGAGAGAAGCCATCAAGAACTGCACAGCCTGGTCATGCAGGAAGAGATGAAAGAAAAGAGGCAATGCAAGATAAGAAAGTGAGTGGATGCATTCTGTAAACTCCATCACATGCCAGCATTGCATTATAACTGCATGTCAAAAGAACTGAGAGATTAAAGTCATGGAAGTGACAGGAAAAAGGAGTAATGAGACTGAAAATAACCAATGGGATCTGTGTACATGAGGCACTACTCAAGGGTAAGGAATTTTTTTATTGCACTGTGCTCTGAAAGTAACAGAAAGGTACTACGTAAAAGGAGGAGGCACACGTAGGCAGACTGCTGTTGCATGTCTTTTCTATGATGCACTACATTTTATGATGTTTGTACTTTCATATAAAAGTAAACTTTCTGTTTAAAGCAGTGTGCAAACGTGTTGTGCTACACCTGAATGAAAAGTGGGGAAAGCAACGAAAGAAATAATTATGGAAACATCAGTTTTTGGCTTAAATGCAATGCATTAGAGCAGAGTAAAATAGAATGCATGAAAATGTCACAAAAGTAGGATCAAATGCAACAAAAACAACTAAAAACTATGGGAAAGAGGACAAAGAAACAAGAGTAAATAGATAGGAGGCAATCATGGATAAGTTAAAGGAAGAAGGACAGGACGGACAGAAACAGAATTGGGGGTGTGGGAAGAAAAGGTGAATGACCCAAGTTCAGAATACTCAGTTTAGAGGCTGGAGGGTGACAAATCCAACTCTATGTGGGGACTGGGCCAAGCGCAGGCATATGCTAAGTGAGAAAGGGTCCAGTTCAGCATGGAAACCCAGGACAGGATAGATGTTCAAAGACAGCGATGGAGAGGAGGAGGTACTAAACTAAAGAGAAAGAAAGGAATGAACAGACAAAGTGGAACACAGGGAGGGTTTGCACCCAATTAAAAAAGTACACAGCATATCAGTATGATGCATGGGTATGTGGTACAATTTCAGATGACCAAATTAAGACGTAAAAAATGGTGGAAAGTTCATAAGCTCATAGTACCCCAAGGAAAGAAAAGGTATGTGTCTCGGAGACTATCCTTTCCCATTCATGTAAAGCAGAGTTCTTCCCTAACCTAATTCAAGCATAACTTTGACCAGTAGATGCGGAATCAGAAATTTACCCCTGGTCTGGCATCTATGTTTCTAAAAGACAGAGGTAGCCTAAAAATGACAGACTACCCATATCCGCATACTCTCTTTAAAATAACCGTGGATACAAAAATTGTCGGGTCTATGTTTACTCATCGAATGGTATCATCATCGAATGGCTTATATCATCTAACATGCTGTCATCGAACCGTTCAGACTAAGATGGCATTATGCTAGGAATAAGGAAATCTGCCCTTTCCCCACTGTAGTATGATCTCGGAGATGGTATATATAATTACCGGGGGTGTGGGGGCACAGTCCCCCATATGAAGAGGGTTCAGTGAACGACATTCACAATGTAATGCCGTTTGATGATATTACCATTCACTGGGTAAACATAGACCCAAGAACTGTCAGATATATTTGGGAAGCATCCGAAAAACACAAAATGAAATTGAAAAATACACACCAAACAGCCAGTACTTCACCAGTATATTTCTTTATTGTTCCAACGATCTGGTACCTCGGCAATTCACCTTCAAGGATTACAATTCACTTAATCATGGCAATAAAATTATATACCATTTGAATAGAAACAATTAATCAATTAAAGTTTCAGTTCAATAAAGGAAATAAACTAATTTAAAGTGACCTCTAGAAAAACTTCAAAAATCCATTAATATAATTTATGTGCATATATATATATATATATATATATATATATATATATATATATATATATACATATATATGTATATATGCATATATATTTTAAATGCATGTTTTGTATTTGTTTTTTATTTTTTTTTATTTATTTATTTTTAATTTTTTATGCACACATATTAACCAAATGAATAAATATAAACAAACTGAACTATATTTTATATAAATATGTCAATATCAAATTGCTAACAAATAAATAAATACTTTATATACACACGAATGTGTTTATAATATATAAATTCATATAATGACACTATGGTCAAAATAGCAAATATGGTTAAATACCCAATTCCTGATTTAAACCATTTGGTTTTAGTATGTTAAATTTTAATATCATCCTAGTTTCTAATTCTAACAATTTACTGACTAAATTATCTCCCCTTTGAATAAAAGGTTTCCCCAATATGCTAAATCTTAAACTGTCATATCAACCACCATGTATATCAATGAAATGTTTGGCAACTGGACTAAATTGATTCAAGTTCCTTATATCCTTCAAGTGCTCCAATATTCTGACTCTTATCATCCTCTTAGTTTGTCCTATATACCAAATGTTAGTGCAAGAACAACCCAATATATACACAACACTAGTTGATCTACAATTAAAAAAATGCCTAGGAATATGATTTACCTTATTAATTAACTTCACATTAATCACCCTATCACACACACTGCAAGATCCACATGCAAAAGTGCCCACTTTAGTAGAAATAGGTTTCTCCTGATTTAATAGATTGTTGTTTAGTAATTCTTTTAGATTTTTTCCTCTCTTATAGGAAAAAGTTATATTATTTGGAAATAGTTGACCTATTGATTCATCATCACTTATTAGATACCAGAATTTTTGACCAGTGATACAAATTTACTAGAGAAAGTTGTATATTTAGTTACAAAAAATATTTTCTCTACATCTTTTTTCATTCTCACTGGATGTTGGATATTTGCCCCCAACCTTGTTTGTGTGGAATTTCTTCCAACTACATTATCCCAACATCTTAATAAGTGGTTATTATTATAATACCCTCTATCTAATAATCTAAGAAAAACTTTTTTTAATTCATTTTCTACTTCATCATCTATATGATCATGAATTCTTTTAAACTCCCCATGTGGTAATGCATTTATCAAATGTGGGGGATGCATGCTGGTTGCATACAAAAACATGTTCACAGATGTGTGTTTTCTAAAAGGTCTAAATTCTATTTTATTCTCTCTTTCAAATAAAATCACATCAAGAAAATTAATTTCATTTCTATTGACCTCATAAGAAAACGAAAGATTTTGTTCATTATTATTTAGCATCTCAAAAAAATCAAAAAATTCAAACATGCCCCCTCTACAGATGAAAATTAAATAATCAATAAAACGTTTATACAAAACCACAATACATTTGAAAAAAATCAGTTGAATAAATAAACTTTTTTTCAAATGAATCCATGTAAATCACAGCATATGATGGTGCATAAGCTGCACCCATTGTGGTGCCTTTCACTTGTAAAAAATATTCTTCGTTAAACAAAAAATAACTATGGGTCAGACAAAATTCCAATAAGCTAATTAGAAAACTGGTTCTAGGTCCATCACCTAACATGTTGAATATCGACTCAAGTCCCCATTTAGTATCAATGTTAGTATATAGAGACTTTACGTCAATCATAACCCAATAATAATCATTGTTCCAACTAACTTTTGATATCTCATTAATAAGTTCTTGTGTATTGGAAATATGAGCTGCTACTCTATTCAAATATGCTTTCAAGTGAAAATCCAAAAAGATGTTCACATTTTCCAAAAAGGAGCCTACCCCTGACACAATAGGCCTCCCAGGAGGTTCCATTATATCCTTATGGATTTTAGGCAACGCATATAGAATGGGTGTAGTGGGTTTTTTAATATACATTTTACTAACATCAGCCTGTGTAAAAAACCCTAATCGTTCGCCCTTTTCCAATAAAAATAACAATTCTTCATTATATGTTTTTATAGGGTCACTTTCCAACTTCCTATATTCTTCACAATTCAACAACAGTTTATTAACCATCTTGCAATAATCTTTTTTCTCCATAATGACCCAATTTCCACTTTTATCAGCACATTTGAAAATGTACTCATTTTTAAACTTCTTCAATTTTTTTAGGGCCAACCATTCCTCCCTGTTCAAATTAAACTGCTTTTTTTCTTTACAAAATTCCTTAAAGGACATCTCTATTTCCCTGAGGAGGATTTTTTGAAAAATAGAAACTGCAGGCACTGAAATATGTGGTGTAAACTTGTTGTTAATGTTCTTAAATTGAGGCATCACTAGTTTACCATAACCAGTTAAGAAATTAACATTTGCATTCGTTTGTTCATCAACAGATGTAACAGCACTAACATTTGGTTCATCACATTCATAATTATAAATAGATAAATTCATCAGGCTCTCATCAAATTCAGAATCACTGGAAGATTCACTATAACCTTCATTCGGAACCGAATCCTGTTCCACAATCCTTCCAAAGTACACTTTAAGCAATAGTTTCCTAACAAAAACTTTTACTTCAAAATAAACATCAGCAAGGGAAGGAAAAATAGTAGGAACAAATTTACTCCCTTTATGTAAAACCTTTAAAATTTCATTGTCCAAAGTTAAGCTAGATAGATTAATACAGTCCAATGATTGCACACTGTCAATCGCTCTATCAGACACAGTCACTGTTGTCAAACCTTCATTTGTAGCGATTTCACCCCTTCCTTCCATTTCTTCCGTTTCGCCCCTTGTTTGAATCGCCACTTTGAAAATCTGCGCCCATGGATGTAGAATTTGAAATTCCATCAGATGTTTCCCTGTCTGAAACTCGATTAGCAGCTACAGTCCTGGCAAAGGAAACATTTTTTGCTGTATTGCGTTCCGTAGAGGAAGCGGAAGAAGCAGACAAGCCTCTTCGTTTACTGCTCCAACTCCTGCCCCTTGACCTACTACGCGTAGGTTCACGTTGCCAAGTGAACAAAACACCTGTTTCATAGTCTTTGAGATCGCAAACAAGTTTGTTCCTTTTCCTTTGCACAATCTCAGTCTCTAATTTGTTGATTTTCTCATTAATATTAATGATTTGAGTTCTGTAGCTGGACTCAGCCACCAGCTCATCTTGTAACAATAAGATCTCATTTTTTAATTTTTCATGAGATATTTGATTACGTTTAACCAAGAAGCCAACTGGTAGTACACGAAAGGGAAACTTGCTTCCATTCGTCAAGTCAGTCAGACTCATCATCAGTAAAAGGTGCCGCCGGCAATTTGTCTATACGTAGACCACGGGGAGTAATATTTAAACTAATGTACTTCTCCAGCAACCGAGTGTCAAAATAAAGAGCAATTTCTTTAGCCATTAGTCTATTTAGCTGAGCAAAACGCCCATCAGCATCATTATCAACCCCCAAATTCCAGGGATCCATATTAGTATATTTCTTATCACGTTCAGTAACCATATCTGAAAACAGCATAGCATCAATTCAGTGGCTCTGTTCAGAACTTTCATTACGAACCGACATGAATAAAAAAGAAAAAAAGTCTCAAAACTGGTGAAAGTACGGCTTGTGCGAAATGAAAACAACCAAAAAACACAAAATGAAATTGAAAAATACACACCAAACAGCCAGTACTTCACCAGTATATTCCTTTATTGTTCCAACAATCTGGTACCTCGGCAATTCTCCTTCAAGGATCACAATTCACTTCATTATGGCAATACAATTATATACCATTTGAATACAAACAATTAATCAATTAAAGTTTCAGTTCAATAAAGGAAAGAAACTAATTTAAAGTGACCTCTAGAAAAACTTCAAAAATCCATTAATATAATTTATGTGCATATATATATATATATATATACATATATATGTATATATGCATATATATTTTAAATGCATGTTTTATATTTGTTTTTTATTTTTTGTTTTTTTATTTATTTTTAATTTTTTATGCACACATTAACCAAATGAATAAATATAAACAAACTGAACTATATTTTATATAAATATGTCAATATCAAATTGCTAACAAATAAATAAATACTTTATATACACACAAATGTGTTTATAATATACAAATTCATATAATGACACTATGGTTAAAATAACAAATATGGTTAAATACCCAATTCCTGATTTAAACCAAAAAAAACAAAAACTAAAAAACAAATACAAAACATGCATTTAAAATATATATGTATATATATATATATGCACATAAATTATATTAATGGATTTTTGAAGTTTTTCTAGAGGTCACTTTAAATTAGTTTCTTTCCTTTATTGAACTGAAACTTTAATTGATTAATTGATTAATTGTTTCTATTCAAATGGTATATAATTTTATTGCCATGATGAAGTGAATTGTGATCCTTGAAGGCGAATTGCCGAAGTACCAGATCGTTGGAACAATAAAGGAATATACTGGTGAAGTACTGGCTGTTTGGTGTATATTTGGGAAGCATGTCTAGGTTTAAAAAGGTTGTTAGCAGGGGTGGCCTTAGGTCAACTGGTGCCCTAGGCAAAAGGGCTCCACGGCGCCCCCTAACACACCACCTGGTGCCCCCATCCTGGTGTACCTACACCAAATAAACACTGGAAAAGCGCCCCTGCTAGAGTGGCGCCCTAGGCGGTTGCCTAGTTGGCCTATGCCTAAGGCCGGCTATGGTTGTTAGCCTAGTATACACCATACGAACCAATGAACAATAAAGCAGGAGGTGGCAAGAGGGGAGTGGCCACACTTTTCAGAAAGGGTGCAGAAAAGTGGGAAGGGGATATGGATCATTAGGCAAGGAAAAATAAATGAAAGGAAATCTACAATAGGTAACCTGTATGCCTAAACAAGGATAAAGAAGATTTTTATAGCAGTTCCTTGAAGAATGCAATCAGATAAAAAAGGACTGAGATGAAATCATTGGCAGGGATTGAATAGATCATAAAATCCCAATAAATGCATGTTGTTTGGCAAAAGACAGTACAGTACAAAGAGGAAGAGAGAAATTTAGAAAGGAACTGAAAGCAGTAGAGTTGAATGATATACAAAGAAAAAGGCACCCTAAAGAGGGAGCACAAGTTAACCAGAAAATTGCTTCTTTCCAGCAAATAGACTGGATAGAATACTAGGGAAAGAGGAAACTCTAAAGATGGTGGAGGACACAGATCTGCAGGAGAGAGATGTATTGGACCATCCATCAGCTTCAATGACAGTAAGGACAGAGAAGGAACAGGACAGGGAGGTAGAATGGATATGGGTGAGTTACAAGTGGAAAGATCAGGAAAGGAAACAACAATTACAAAAACTGATAAAGCAGATGGTAGAGGATAATACTGCAGCACATGAAAGAATTACGGAATCAAATCAGCACTTAGAAAAATCATGAGAGAGAATATGTGGCTAAGGAAAGCAGGATGAGTAAGAGTTAAAACTGGAAGGAGAACTCAAGCTTGATACACGGAGAAATCTGGAAAAAATGGTATAGACAGAAACACTAAGAAGAGAAAAAACAGTATTTATTTATTTATTTAACATTTGTTTACTGGGTGGGTCCGACCTGGAATAAGCCAATTTTCGGTGGAGGCCCAGGGAGAAACACTCCATACACATATCTTTGTAATGTGGGAGGAAAGAAAGAAAGAAGGTAAGGAAAAAATCAGGGGTAGGAAGGAAAATGAAAAATTAAGTGGGATCTTGGCAGAGGAAGCTCCATGAGCTTAGGGGGAAGGATTTTTTTTTTTTTTTTTTTAGATAGTAGTTCGTTATAGTTCTAATAGCAAAGGAGAGTTTGTTCCAAGCTATAGAGACAGCATGATTGTAGAGGAGTTTGCCCATTTTCTTGTTGGGTCTGTGTATGTGTAGGAGTTGTTGGTCTTAGAACAGAGCAGCCAAACACCGAGGTTTCCTGTACTTGTATTAAGAAAAAAGCTGTGTTGACAGTATATATGGCCAGTGCCCTTACGACTGCTCAGGTGGGAAAGGACCGAGTAATGACTTGGGAATTCAATGACAAAAGTAGGGAGGATGGGCAACATCTGAATGTAGTCATGGGTACACACAGGTGGAGGTTATGGTATGCCTTCCCAATTGCAAGGGAAGTTACCTAGGTAGCAAGGGGGACACAAGTGAGCTGCCATGGTCGTTAATGCCTATATCATGTGTACTCTCTCCCAGTTAGGGACTTACTTCCAATAAAATCCTCAATCTGTATAAACAATGCTCATTAATTGTGTGTGCGTGGCGGGGTGTCTTATAGGTCATAGACCACAAGGTCATTTTGTCCAGGAAGATGATCCACATACAGGGTTGCAACAGGATTTTGCCACTCCCCTTAGATTGTAAGAATGCAAGTAGGAAGTAGAAGTAGCTCCCTAAGGAGATATAAGGCATGAAATCACTTTCCCCAGAGTGGGGGGGGGGGGGTCCATCCATAAGGTATAGCAGAATTCTGACTATCTGTACAGCGTATAAAATACTAACCAGGATAAAGTATCCTCTCAAAAACAAGTAAGTCCAAAAAACATATAGCGAGGACACACCACGACAATCGAAGCCAACCAAATCAACAGCAAATATATTCCAACTGCAAATGTATTCCAAAGACGAAGTTTATTGAGACAAAAAGAAAAACAGTGAGCGCTTTCACGTCCCCAGGACGCTTCATCAGACTTAAGAATTCTGACTATATTCTCCTTTTGAAAAAGGGATGTTAAGAGGAAAGAATTGACCCATGGGGTCATGGGTAAACCAGCAAACAGTGGATCATGGAGGGGAGGGTTAAAGTATAATGATAAAAGCAAAACAAAACAACAAAAAAAAAAAATGACAAAGAAACCTGCTTTAGGAAGCCTGCCCAACAGGAAACAATAATTAGAGGGTGAACAATATAAATAGCTTTTCTCTCAGAACAGAAGGGCTTGAAGCTAGAAGCTCTCAAATTTCAGACTTAATGCCTCTAATTACAAACCTCTTGACAGGGATGACCTGGGGGACCACCTTTCGACCAGTTCAAGACAAGTGCTGAGTTACTTCTGAGGAAATGTATAAGACACAGGGCAGCACCACTGCAGACTTCATGAATCTAAAGATTTGCTTCTAAAGGGTGGGCCCTCGAAAATGACTGACGAGAGCACCTCATTATTTCTGATAATCTCAAGCAAAGAGGGCTCCAATCATCTCTTACTCTATTATGACCAAAAATCTAAAATGTAGGTTAGTAATCAAATTCAAGTTGGTACCTTCAGATGCACTATTGGATTTCTCCTACTTTAGGTGACAGAGATAGCAGAAGCAAACTACCTGACTGATGTAATTACAGCATGTAGTGGAAAGGGGTGCACAATGACAAGCCGGGGTGGTGCAGCGGTAGTGTTGTTGCCTCACAGCAAGAGGTTCTCCTGTTCGATTCTCAGCTGGACTGCCTTCTGTGTGGAGTTTGCATGTCCTCCCTGTGGTCAAGTGGTGTGCGAAAGACATGCGTGAATGGGCGTGCCATCGTTGAAGGTTGGGCATCGGGCTGGCAACTCAGCACCATAAAAAAAAAAATCTACTGCCAATCATTAGCGGACCGGAGTTCCGCTGTGGTGACCTCTAACCGGGAAAAGCCAAAAGGACAAACAACAACAACAATGGAAAGGGGTGCACAATGGGTGTCTTTGGGTACTGAAAGGACTCGTGCAGGGCCTGATACCAATGTGTGTCAGCTGTTCATCCCTATATGTTGGAGTACATACCTAGAAATGTGTCCTTGAACCCCAAAAGCTGCTAGCTTATCCATATAAGCAAGACAACATGGTAAATGGGCCACCAGTCTCACCCATGAGTCTAGATAAGGATGACAGTGAGCCAACTCCCTGCTCAACTCAGCACCCGATTCAGGCCAATACGTGGGATGAGAACCTCTTGCTACAGAACAATGACCCCAACAATAAAGGAAAGGAGGCCATCATGGGAAGAGTAAATTTTCTATTCTGGAAGCTGGGTACCCTACATTTTAATCAACATGTACTTGCCCAGAGTCTTTGGATACACCCTAAACAGAGTTCTTAACTAAGACCTAACCATCACTTCAAAGCCTTAAGCCCTGATGAAAGTCTCAGAACTGTCCTATCAAAATCATTAAATCACATAATTAAACTGCTGGTACTTGATAACAAACTGATATTATGATCTGGTATCCCCCTCATCAAAAAATGACTAGTCATAGGTAAATCAAAAGGCAATGCCTGGGGTGATCCTGATTAATAATGTGGTAACTAAGGAAAAACTGCCACACTTGTGCTTCTAAGGCATCAAACATAGGAACTTTTCAACAAACCATACATTTCCAAGTTGCAAAGAAACATTTTGAAACAGCAAACAACCTTATTCAGATAAAGAAAAATGCATAATAATAACAATAAAAATGTACTTTTCATAAAGAATTCTGATTTCTTCTGCAAGAAGTAAAATGAGGATAGATTTACACATAAGGGATAATTACAAAATGCCAACTACAGACAGGACCCACAGAGTGAAAGTTGCGGATTCCAAGTCAGACTGTTGATCAGTCAGGAGTGAAGTCCCACAGGGCTCAAGTCCTGGGCCCTCTCCTGTTTGGCATCTACTTCTCAGAAGTCCAGGCCAACACAGAAGGACTTTGGCTGACCAGGTTTGCTGATGACTGCAAACTATGAGTCATTCTTAACTCCCCAAGTGATGCAGACATCCTATAAAGGGGCGTCTTTGAGACCAATCACTGGTGTTGGAACCATGGCCTGAAGCTTAACGCCAAAAAATGCGTTGTCATCCCCTTTGGAAAAAACTCATTTCCCACAAATTACCATATTGATGGCAGCCCACTGAACACTAAAGGGCCCATAAGAGATCTGGGCACCCAGGTAGACAGCCACCTCACCTTCGACCACTACATTGCCAGTGTGGTCAGAATGTCCTTCTACATGGCACATCTTATAACCAAAGGTTTCGCATCCAGGAAGAAAAAGGTCATCATCCCTCTCTACTCTTCTCTCATTAGACCAGTCATCAAATATAATGTCCCGTTTGGCATATAACTGACCAGACACCTACAACAGCTGGAGAGGCCACAAAAGTACCTCACAAAAAGAATCCTAGGCCTTAAACTCATGTTCTACATGGACATACTCAAGAAACTTTAGCTGTTCTCAGTCTCTTATCATCTACTTAGAGGTGATCTCTGCTTGACTTACAAAGCCATGTCCGACCCAGCCCTACTTGAAATGCTACACCTAAAGAAATCCCAATCCCCCCACACCACTCACTCGAGAGATCACAACCTCATTACCACAATTAACAGAACATGCTGGAGGGACAGGTTAATCTCTCAAAGACTGCCCATACTCTAAAATAAGCTTCACATTCATGTCAAGCAGAGAACCTCATTGGCTCTCTTCAAGAGAAATCTTGATGAGTGGCTCACTCCAGGGATCATTCCAGTTGCACTACTGGATATGGGCACTGTGAACTAACATCGGGTGGCACAATGCCTGGGCAATTTTTGGGGGGCTAGGCTTGTAACGGCTCCAGAGCCATTAGCCTAGTACACACCTATGAACAGTTAAAAGATAAAACAATAGCCTTAATCATGGAAGCCAAATCAGGGTGGCTTGGTAAAACTGGCTGCAAGTGAGGAATAAATCCTCTATACAGTACTGTTAACAATCAGAATTCATCCACAAAAGAATGCATTTCATTTTCAAATTTTATGTTTCTAAGATAATACATGTGGTGATGAGCTAACAGTCCAAATGTTAAACTACAATTCCACCCTAGTGGTCTGTTTTTCAATGGAAAAGCACATCATCATCTCTATGCACATTTCTGCTGAGCCTGGAATTTCAGTCCCACAGGTGATATTGATGAATACAGTAAATAAGGACTAGTCACCAAACAAGAAAACTATCAGCAGCATACAAAGATGGGAGTGCACTGTATCAAATTAATTTTTCTAACACGGTTATGTAAATAGCCCAGATACAAGCAGTTAGGGGGTACATTTGTCTAGAGATAAAAACAATAATTAACTGCAATCCTGGTTAAATATTTACACCACGCCCCTGCTTTGAGACTGAAAGACCATTTTAAGGGGGCACAGGCTTTAGCATTTGTCTACTTCATATCTGATGCAAAGCTCCATTTGTGAACTGTAGGGTCCATACTACCACATGTTAGGAGGATTGATAAACTGCTCGACTGGTTAGAAGACCTATGGATTACTGGATCACAGGTCAAAAGGGTTTTACCGCATGCATTTTTTTTAAAGCAACTGATAAGTCACCAGAAGGAAACACCCAAGTGTTTAACCAATGCACAGGTCTCCCCTCAAAGTATATTCATTTTTTTCTAGTGCCAAACTTTTTGTGTTGCCTGCAACTTGAAAGCTATACTGTGCACATTCTGTTTCACATTATATTGAATGTGCACAGTATCAACTCACACACCCCTTTGCAAGGGGTGAACACAAGTAGGTATAACATTACTTCATCCCTATAATAAATGTTAATTTTCCATTTTATTTTTTTGCTGCAGGCTGTTGAAGTTTTATGTGCCCAGTCACTAACTGATTACCTGTGAATCACATTCCATACTATGTACATAAACTTGTATTACGCAATATTACTTTAATATATAAAACTACCTTCACTCACAGTGTTATATAATGGCATGCAGATTTGCATACTGACATCTAGAAGTATTTATTATACTAAGCAGTTTAAAACGGACAAATTGTGTGTACATCCCTTCTGATTTTATTCAGCAGAATGTCTAAATTTATAATAAGACATCTCATGAAACACTATGTGCTTATCAAAAGCATTCACTGTAATCCTCTATTGTTAAACTTCCTGTAATTTAATTTCAACTAATGTCTGTCTGCAAATGGACGATCATTATCAATCTACGAAGCTAATAACCCAGGTTTGGGAACAGGCTCCAATCACTGGACAGCTGTCTGATAAGGATAGGACAAAGTGTACCAAAAATCTCTATATTTGATGGACAGGCAGCTGGAGATGTTGACAACTGCTTTGATGCCAATCTCTGGGGAAGTAAAGTGACACTAAAGTAGTGGTCATTTTGAGGGCAGGCACAGTAGTAGTATACCATTCTTAGTACATATAGTAGTATAGTAAAGTAACACCTTGCCTCTCGCATTCCAACGTGAGCTCTTGACAATTAAATATGGAATGTAAGAGTCCTCCCCCACACTATGCCTGAGAAGCATATCAAGCCACCACGGGTAGGAAACAAGATCTCCTCCTGATGACATCAGGGGTTGCCCTCTATTGTAATCGTAATAGAGTGTGGAGCATACAAGACTGCAAAGAAATTAATAAAAACAGAGCAACAATGTTTTCAATAAAATTTCTATGCCAAATGCAATGAATTTCAATTCACCTTTTCTTTGCACTTTTATGGTAATACACTGAATAATTCATGTTTATTAAGAACCCTGCAGTGTTCTGCAAATATTAGTTCACGCCTCAGTTTTGTCCTGTGCAGCTAGACAGCTGCACAATGAGAAAATGCAAGCAAACATAAGTGATAGTGTTTCTCTACTTCATGCGACTAGTTCATTAACTGCTCTTTCAGCTTTACTGAACTGTATAAATGTAATCATAATCAAGTTTCAGTATAGACATGTCTACGCTAACAAAACAAAAAACAAGCTGTAGACTAGGATTAAATACCAAACTGATTTTTGTGAATTTATTATGTTTATGTGGTACCCTACACCAAATGAGACAGCCAGCACCCTACACCAAATGAGACAGCCAGCACAACTATGTGAAGAGTCGGTTCCATACCTGACAGCATGAGCTCTGGGTAGATAACAGTGCAGGGTTAAGTTTGCAACCATTCAAATGGACCTGAAAACACACTTTTTGCTGTGTTTTATCAACTGGGCAATTATCGGATTACGATGAACCCTTTCCAAAAATGAATCAAGTCACACAGAATAAACACACACAAATGGTAACTCAGTGCAGAAGAGGGTTTTAAAATATGTAGCCCTCCCTGTTTATTTTTGGCAGTCCTATGACAGATCATTTAACCTCCCCTTCTAGATGCCACTAGCCCATTCTTACCCTCATGTGTAGCAGCCCTGTTTCCTTTTCACTCCTCTAGGGATGACTACCAGGATCCAGGAGTGATGATGTCATCCAGGGTAGAATCGGGATTTTCTATGTAGAAGTCCTAACATTCCCTGCTATGGCTGTGACTTCACTTTGTGGGTGTGTGAGACAAATGATGTGTGCATGTTCCCACACATACACAAATCATGGTAGCCTTCCCGCTTAGATAAGCGAACTGCCATTTTGCTGCTCCATTTCTACCTACCCCATGCCAGCTGAGCTAGTTAAATGGGTCACTTAAGTAAGATTTGGGGCTTTATCCTTTTTATTCACAGAGTTGACAATAGCCTTCCAGTTTTATATTTTATTG
Source organism: Protopterus annectens (assembly GCF_019279795.1). NCBI lineage: Eukaryota > Metazoa > Chordata > Ceratodontiformes > Protopteridae > Protopterus > Protopterus annectens. The sequence goes on from NC_056735.1 coordinate 1,462,694,329, forward strand.
TGAGGTAATAACCTTTAAGTACCTTGACCATGATGGACCTGGAGAAAGCACACCCAAATACTAAGGGATGAAAATCAGTCCCCCTCACCCCCACTCCCCCCTCACAAAAAAATAAAGATTTAGTATCAGCTGTACTTAAAAAAAAAATCTGTGCCAGAACATATGTTGTTACTAGAGAAAGAAATATTTAAACATGACCTGCACATATACAAAGAAAGCAATTTAAAAGTAATTCTTGTCCACTGGTGCCTACAATAACTGTCTCAGAAGGATGAACTGCTGTCTCATCTTTTCAGCCGAACTGATCTTAGCTTGAGAACTGAGCCAGCTGAGTAAATATGACTGTGCTCTCTAGGTATACTGTGGTTCATCTAGACAAATAGTGGCATGACACAATGTTAAGACATGTGGCTGCTGATCACGTGTTTCAGTGTATATGCATGTGTTAGAAAAGGCAGTATTTAACACTGGTAGAGTTCATTCAATGGTCCTGTCAGTGATATAAATGAGTTGCAAAAAATTAATAAAAAGCAGCTATATTACTAACGCTCTTTTTCCTAAAAATCAGCTAACCAGCTACAAAAAAGTCAAAGAAAACAGACAAATGGAATTCAGTTAAGTATAATCCTCCTACAGGTCTACATTTTCAAACCATGGATATTAATGAGGCGTTACTTCAAGTATTCTGTAACTGACACTGCTTCTTAACTGCTCTGCATTAGCTAGACAGAAGCTGTTTCTATGGTTATGATGTTAAAGCATTTTGAAACGTATTACATATGTATCACAGCATATGGCGTTTAAGTGCAACAATGTATTTCTTCCCATCACCCAAATATACTTGGGCTACATTTTAATTAAAAGTTTCCCAAACTTTTCACTAAGCCACAGCCTCAAAAAATTCTACTGAGTCTGTGGTGATATCTGGGTAGACTTTAATGGAGATTACCTATACTTGCACTGTGGTGTACACATTAAAATCTAAGGAAGCAGCTCTACTATTAACACTACAGTGATGTCATCAGGCAAAGTTCAAATGATGCTGGGGTAGGGAAAATACATTTATATGAAGGACAAAATTAGCAGGACACAAACAGAATGAAAATGCATCATAGTACTGTAGGCACTGTATCTCATGGTTCAAAAGTACATCAACTATATCAAAACACTTAAAGCTTATATTCTGAACTCCTTGTGGTATGCATTTGAATATGGTTAATCTTCACTTTGCAAATAAATTCCCATTAATAAAGCATGCATTTGGCATTCTTACCATTTGTTTTACAAAGTCATTCTTTACTTTTCACCAAGTTACCATTAATAAGTAAGCATGTACTTTTCAGCCTTTACCATTTAATTTATTAAGTCGAGAGTCCTATTTATTATTTTTTCATTGAATAAGTGTTTAAACTAAGTATACATTTGAGCAAGTACAACTGTGAGACTCCTTTCTTTGTACCACCTCAAAGTTAGTCTTTTCATACACGCAAGTAGTAACCTTCTTGAGATTTACGATGGCATGTCATCCAGCAGCTCCAATCTCTTTTTTTAATAGAGTCGGATTTGTTCCTTCATTGGAAGCGTTAGTGGCTAAAGGGATTGCAAAGATCTGACAACTACCTCAGTTATCAATATAACTGGAAATATTCATTTAATAGCTGTATTACTTCATTAAGCCTATGAAAGGGTACATGACATTTGTAACATTTTAGTCAAGGATGATGATAAACATTTAGAAACAAGACAAATGCTATTTATTACTCACTCCCAATAATATCCAATATAAGATTTATGTATTTAGGAAAAACAATAGAATATGCAAAGAAACTTGAAGGCATTTCTCAAAGTAGGTTTAGGATGCTAGTCATGTTAATGCCCTTTAGAAACTGTAAGTCTAACTAATGCAAAGTTGCTTATCAATAGAGTCATGAAGATACTTGGTGAATCTGAGTTATCTCTACAAAACGCGATAAGCCCGTGGCAGGTGTATTAGAAATTTCAAGGTTAAAAGGTGCATAGATATAGCAAGGATTAAAATAAAGATTAAGATAATAATGTAAGGTAATTCAAGTGAAAATGAGACATTGGTGCTTTCCTATTTGTCAATTAAAAGTCAGGATTTTAAGAAATGGGTAGTGACAATTCAAGAGTTCCTAGGGAATGTAAAAATTTCTTCAGAAGGAACAACGGATAAGTGATATAAAAATGAAAATTTAAAAATATTGTAAAAAGTGACAGGATTTATTTAGATGCATCAATCATCAAAGGTTAAAATATTGTACGGAAATCTTATCGAACAAGAGGAGGAGCAACTGCTGAGTGCTAATGGGAAAACAAGGGAGGAATTGGATAATATGCATGACTTTAGTAAGCTTCCTATTAAGCAGGTGCTTGTGATGATAACCCCATAGTAGAAAAAGTATTAGCACAACAACTTAGGCAACAGAAAAAAGAAATGGGTGTAGCCAAGCTAAGGAAGCTTATGAACAGAAAAATAACCAGATATCTTTTAGAGATATTTTACTATTTCAGGCATTTTATGAAAATCTGTATACAGCAGAGAAATGGGGGAACCAAGAAAAGACACAAATGGAAGACTTAAATATGCCAAACTTAGAGGAAGATGAGGCTAAACAATTAATAGCTAAAACGGAAGAGAATGAGAGAAAAATGGTGACATACAATCAATCAACAGCGAAATCTCCAGGAACAGATGACATTCCTGTGTAAGTCTAGAAGTTAAGAAAAAGCAATAAAGATCTGGAAGGTTTTGTTTAATAATATTTTAAATGAAGGGACAGTACCACCATCTTGAAAGAAAGCTGAGGTAGCTATACTAATCAAAAAGGGCAAATGCCCTTTAAATAAAACTTCATGTAGAGCCATTTCAACTATAAACCATAATTGTAAAAGTGTTTATGTCTATACTAGCTTAGAAAATGGCTAAGATGTTGCCTAAACTGATAGATATGGATCAATGTGATTGTGTAGAGGGAAGGCAAACATTTTACACCATTTACAGAACAATGATGCAAAGGGAAGCAGTGTACAAGACCACCACTATTGCTGGTGGATCCTGATGCAGAGAAGGCATTCAGTACAGTTAGCTGGGATTTAATTGGTAGGACAATAGCAGCATTTGTGTTTCCTGTTAGAATAATGGGGGGTTAATTGGGGAAGTATATAAATGGTCAGAGGCACAACTCAAGGTGAGAGGGTTCCTCTTTGACAAGCTGTGCTTGAATAGAGGAACCATGTAGGGGTACCCTTTTTTTCTTTCCATCTGCAAAGAAAATCAGGGACTTACAAATTCAGTCATATAACTGGTATGGTACAGAAGAAAAAAAATCAGGCTTATTTGCAGACGATAGTATTTGTATTATGGTAAATCCAGGAAAGGAGACTGCAGTGTTGTGGAACATTTTCAGACAATTTCAAATATTTTCAGGATATAAAATAAATAAGGATAAAACAAAGGTTATAGCAACAAACTATGTTCCCACATATGAATTAGTTTAGCAATATCCATATTTATTGATTTATGGAGACACAATATGAAGTATATTGGGTGTTTAGATAAAAAGTGATTCTATTATTTAAAAAAAGTGATTACATTATGGCAGCTAAAGTTATGTAGGAAAAGACTAATCAAAAGATAATATAAAAAGTGAAAAGTTGGAAACTACTGATGATGGGCAAGGATAGTAAGGTAAAAGCACTGAACATATATTAGACTCGTCAGTATTGTATACAGGTCAGACATATTTTTATGAACCAGAGGACAAGCTGTGGGATCATAATTCCCAGAGACTATTTTTATAACTTTAATATGTTGGCTTGACCAGCAAGAAGACATCTTTTTATGCATTGTTTGACGTTTGGTGAGTCAGACCACTCAATGCAGCCCTACACTAATCCTTGTTGAGTCACACGATCCTTCTTAGGGGGGCCCTCTGCAGTAAATGTAATACAAATGGACTTTTTTCTGTGCCTTATCATATGACTGTCTTAAAAATCTTGCGCTTCTACATTTGATGATTCATGGCATCCTTGTGCTAGCTATGTAAGATGCATATACTCTCATAATTCACAATTTTTCCTAGCAGATCATGTAGTTTGTTTCTTTCTAATGTACACTGCTAGAAAGTTCCCACTTTCAATGCCTAAAAGGTCTGACTTTTCAAGTGTGCCTTCAAAGTCAAGATCTCATAGTATAGTTACTACAGGCAACTTTTTTTTGTATGTGGGGAGTGGTTGTGCACGCATGCATGCATCTCGGACCAGATAATGACTTCCAAGAGCCATCAATAGCAGTATTTCAGCCCTCTGGCTCATCAATACTGAAAATCTCAAGACATTTGTCAGTGCTCACTGTTTAATGATATGAACCCAGTGCAAGGACCAGCTACAGTGGTCTTCTAAGCATACTAAACAAGATCTCTAAAGGCAAAAGATAAAGGACCCTGACCCTAGGTATAAGTTCAGGTTTAACTTCTGCTTGAAATCCATGCTGCCCATTAGAGTCTCCAGTATTTCATCAGTGAGTCATAATCCTTTATCATTATTAAATAGAGAGGTACCCTTCAGCAATAATCTCTAGAAAAGTCAAAGCAATGACTTCCTGAAACACGCGCAGTATACTTTGACACAAAAATGCAGGAATTATTGTAGGCCTTGGTGCCATTCTTCTGTGGATTCATGGTTGCAAGAGACAAGTGCAACTGCTTGGCAATGCATAAACACAGATACTGAAAAGAGATACTTTCAAACTGAGAAAATAATCAGCTAGGGCTATGAAGATTTCCCTTATATTTATGGGGAAAATCATTCAGTCTGTTAACCTAACCCTTAACTGAGATCCTACTTAATGAGGACAACACCCACCAAGTTAAATTCCAAGATCCTGAACTTTTCAATTACTGTTTTCAACAAGAAATCACTGCTGGTGCAGTTTTTTTCTAGGTATGTGCTGGAGTGATTATTTCCTTATTATAATTTTACCTTTTTTTCTTATTTGTGCAACCATGGAGTTGGTAGTTATAAATTTGGGGGACCTACCCATATGTAGGACTGGGAGCAGTTCTGCTGAAAAATACTTATTTTAAAGTTGCACACAAGGACTAGTAATTTTGCAGTTTAATTCAATGTGCTGGGTACCTGTCAAGGACTCGTAGGTGATGCAGTCAGCTCTTGTAGTAATCACACACCAATTATGATCATTAGAAATAGTCCTAGTTCCAAAGCAACAGCCAAGATTGACAGATATGAATAATGAGTACGGCCATCAAACTTTACTATCAAAGACTGAAGAGAGAATGAGAATCCAAGCAGACTTCACATCAAGACATTTTGTAGTAATGTCATCACAGGACTTCACCAGAGTTGTTAAAGAATACCAACTTTGCTGCTCATCACGCAGCAATTACGGCAATCACACAGCAAGATACTCAACAGGAAACTCCCAAGTATTGTGTATTTCAAGTAGTCAAGTTTTTTGTTACAACTATAAATGGCACTCTATAAACACAACGCATCAGATATTTACTTTACAAAACTTTGCTACCTGAAAGAATAATAGCAGCAGATGTTAAATGTCTAGTTTTCATTAAATCATTATCACTTCAAAAAAGTATTAAAACTGGGATAAAGCCATTAGGTTACAGTGAAAACAAAAGCACTATTAAGAGCAAATAGTGCAGTTTCTTGAAACACACACAATGGAGCACTCTTGCATAACTGCTTTGCCTGTCAAACAGTAGTCTAGTTAAAAATATTGAAACCAGCCTCATTTTGGTGCAAATCCAGGGACGACTTTTGTGGATCAATATTTTCAGGTTCTTCTGTTAATGAAAGACTACAAGATAAACAGCTGTAGGATTTGTTAGCTCAACTTTAGCAAATCTCACCAATAACCAGTTGAAATGTAACTGTTCTCAGTGTCTGGTACATCTGAATATTAATGGCAGATAATGGATTACCATTTAATGGTTAACAATTCAATGATTTCAGAAAAAAGACTTCATTGTAGGAAACTCATGTAATTATGGCCATAGTCCAAAACAACTGCAAACACATTTGTATAAAACTTTAAAGCTGTAAGAGTTGATATCACCGTGAGTGTACCCAAGATACAATATTTCATGCCTTTTCAAAAGAACTGACAGCAGCTCTACACACGTCCAATGGACACGACATGCTCAACTACTAATGAAGTTCTACGTTTATTATTGTCACTAATCAAAATGTAATAACAGCTGAAACAAAAGCATTCATTAGCCAGCAGAAATGCAGAGAAATACAGTAAAATTATACAAAAGGCTACAACATAAGAAAACTGTATTAGGAGTGAATAACTTGAGGGGAAGGTAATGGAGTAAAATAAGGACACAAAGTTGTTTGGGCTGCAGTTTAGAGATTACCCTTCTAACCAGGAAATGACAGAGTACAGGGAAAAAGAAGGGAAGAGGGAAGTCTTAACGAAAAGACCAGCTCTGGTAGAGTTTTAAGCTAAATCTACAACAAAAGCTGTTGCTGAAAAGGAATAAACAACAGGGAATATAAAATATTCCTTGATAACTGTAGAAATCAGTCTGAGGACAGAAAAGATTAGACAGAAAGACTGGAAAAGCAATTTACAAGGGAACATGTGTGCGGCTCCTAAATATGCAGTAAAGTCAAGAAGGTTTAGGATTTTTACTTGGAAGTGTTTACACAAATATTTTTACATCCAAAGTAGATTTAAAATATTTTTTTCTGCAGGTAGATAGCAAATGTTGAAGGTAAGTTGGGAAGAAAGAGGTAATTGAGATCATGTTTTTTGGGAGTATAAACTGGGAGATTTTAAAATTTCCCCACAGAATGCTCTGTCTGAAATATTGTGGGAGCAAATGGCTGCAACTTAGGAAACGATTCTTCAGATTCTTAACAGGGGTGTGAACACTTTTTATATCCACTGTGTATATATATATATATATATATATATATATATATATATATATATATATATATGTATATATATATATATATATATATATCTAGTTCCCTATAAGATCTTGGCTAAGAATGTTTTATTACCATTGGCTGAAAATACACTCAATACCTTATCTCCAACATTAAATTTCCACCTTCTGGCACCTATATTACACACACACTGTTGTGGTGTCTGTACCTTCTCTCTTTGTTCATGGACTATTGGCATCAGTGATTTTAACCATTCCAATACAGTTTTGGAGGGAAATTAATCTTTACCGGTGTCATATTAACAATATTTACTAATCCTCCAGGGTGCCTTTCATACAGGAGCTCAAAGTAAATGAATGCTGTGTTAGCCTTGATAACTTCCTAAATGGCAAACAGCAGATATGGCAACAACTGACCACGTTTTTTTGCTGTGCTCATTTATCACTTGTCTTTACATGGATTTTACTGTCCTATTAAATCATTCTGCAGGCCATTAGTCTGATGGTGGTGCACAAAGTTTGGAGTTGCTTTGCTTTGAAGATTTGTCAAAACTGGTGTATAATTTAACATAAAACAGGTTTCTTAGGCTGTGAATAGTGTTTAGGTATGCTGACTAGATAGAGAACAAGACCAGTTGCATTTGCTATGGCCTTAAAATTAGCATTCTAAAGAGAGTGTATTTTGAAGTATTTGGTTATACAGCTAAAATATATTGGTACCTGTTACCAGACTTAATTAAGGGAGCAACAGCATCCACATCAATCTTTCTGAAAGGTGCATCCAGACTTAAGGGAGCAACAACATCCACATCTTTCTGAAAGGTGCATCTATGACAGGCACGGGTATCAGCAAGGTCCTTCTTTTGGCACTTGGACAACTTGCACAAAAATTCTAACTCTTGCATTATCCCTGACCTGTAGAACTTCAGTAGTATGCAGGCTTTAGTTTTTGTCCATAACTAGATTGTCTTCTTAAGACATGGCTATGTGCCAATTTCATCACTAACTCTCTAAAATGCTTAGGTAATAGCAGTTCAGTTGGTATACTGTTTCTTCCCTTTCCATGGTCACTTAAATCATAATGTAACTCAAAACAGCCGGATGGAGTAAGAGATGTAGTATATTCATCTCCTAGCACTCTAGATATAGTCCTCCCAGCTATGCCCAGAGTCTCATCCTCCCATTGGGCTTTCTTAAAGTTCAGTGTGCTCATTTGCAGGTCAGTTAGCTAAGGATGTTCCACTCTAGTGGTCTTCTAGAGTCCTCTACCTCTCAGGAGTGTCGCTATAACTGATTTGAGGTGACTGCTTCCTTAGTATGAACCACTGTAATCCTTTCTCTTTGACCTTCTTTGCAACTGTGTTTCAAAACTCAGCTTTCTTAGCCCTTGCTTTTTGAGATTTTATGGATCAACTGGAGTACCTCATTGCTGAATCTGACTTCAAAGACCCACTCCAATGAGTACATGTTGAGAAAAATCCCAAGAGAAAATTAAATTACTCCGAATGTCTGCAGTCTGACAAAGCTCAAAAGCCTGTTGTGAAACACTGAGATGCAAAAGGCAACTAGACACTTGTAACTAGACTCTAAGCAATATTTTTTGCTGAAGGTGAGAAAATGATTACCAGTAGTTGCAGAAGAATCTCCTACAGAAGCATTCTTGGAGGCAACTACATTACCTTTCACAGCAGTATTTTTTTTCAAGTGGCATTTGACTGCCTACTGGCAAAAAAAAAAAAATTGCAGTTAGCGATACACTTGGATAGGGTTTCCTTAACCAGTACAAACTCCTCTTTCACAAATCACAAATGGACAACAGCTGGTCTGTCTTTCTGAACAAATGTACTCTTTTCTCAGGTAAAGCTCAAGATAACTGTCCACTTTCAACATATAAGGATTACCTTAGAAGCAGTTCAAGTTTTGGGTCATAATTCTACCAAACAAAAGGTACAATGTACTAAGTGGTAAGTCAAAGACGTATATTATAGAGGTCAGGATTATTAGCCAGGCAATAAGCAGAAGCAATGTATTATACCTCTGTGTTACAAAAAAACATTTTCCATTTAGCAGAGCAAATCTGCAAGTGGAAGGCTTCATGTTACTGCCAATCACCTCTGACTCGCACAAGAATGTCCAGTGAAAGCAGAGGGTCTAAGAAAATAGCCAGGTCCTTAGGAAAATCCAGCCATCACTCTGATGGGGCCTTCACTGGTTATGTACTGGGACAGTTTTGTGCTGCCAGGAATGATAGAGCCTGAAACCACATCTTATCCACTACTGGATGATGAAAGGAGAGGCTTGTCTTTCTTCCCTGAATTTTGCTATAAGATTTATAATTCAAGCAATAGGGCACAAGACCTACATGAATTTTCTCTGTCACAGGACAGAAAACAGGTTGCTTATCAAGTGAACTCCCTTTGCCCTGCAGAAGTGAGGACAGGGAAAAGACTATGTTCTTCTGTGTGTGAATATGCGAATCACAGGGTGTCTCACTTCTGGAAGATCCTACCCAGACAGGATTCCCTCACATTCCTCTCTGGGGTTGGGGGGTGGCCCTGTGACTGATGGGAGTTCGATCAGTGCATTCGCTTCCTCTAGGATGAGAACAGCTACAAGAAAGGTGTCCTTTCCATGCCTTAGTGCAGGAAATGCATCTCTTCTCTATATGGGGAGGAGGTATAAGCATATGTAAATCTGTTTTTTCACATACTACTGGACAGATTCAAGAGGGGTTCTTGTCTCTATTCCTCTTCAGAGCTTTCAAGGTGAGAAGCACTGATATTAACTCCAGGTGATTTACATGAAACCCCCTTTACTTGGGGGCCCACTTTTTCATAGAGAAGGGGAAATGCCAATACTGAGAACAATGGGGATCATTTACCACTTCAAAATCCAGAGACAGGGTCTGACATCAGCAATTTGCCTCTGACAGCCCACTTCACTGTCTAATACATTACCCTCATTTTTAGGCACATGAAGAAAACTGTAAAGATAGGTGCTGCACTAAAACAAAGAATTGCAGACTTTGTCATGAAGTCGAGGTTGCTGTCTGCAGGTAGTGTAATGGAATCATGATTGTTATTGTTCTCCTGGAAACAAACTACATTTTTCACTTTTCTTTGGTTATTGGTTTAACATTACGTCCTTGAATAATTCAGAAAAAGGCAGCAACTTTGTGTATAAAGAAGTGATTGTGAAGGAGTATGACAGCTGACATATGTTACGCTACATAGGAATACTACTAGGAACCATGAGAGGCCTAGCCATATGCACCTTTACAAACTCACACTTTAATGTTCTTTTCACCCTTTACAAGGGCTTAATAACAGTACAGTGCCTCCATGGGTATGAATGTGTCTACCCCAATATATGTTTAGTGTTCAAGGTTTGTTACTTCTTTTCTGCACCCTGGGCATTTAAAGTCTTGGTTTGCCTTCAGGGATATTTTGTAAACTTCAGAATGCCTGCATTCTTTTAGTTGTTACATTCAGTATTACAGAGACAACACTCTAGACTGTTTACTAAAAAGGAAAATTCTAGCCAGATGAAGTCAGCAGAGCAGATATAAACTAACATGTTTGCGACACCAAAAAAAAAAAAAAAAAAACAGAAAGGAAAATAAACTATCTGGCCTTTCACAAATGTTCTCACATGGAAATTAGGTGTATGTCACCCTGCTGAAAAAAATCACAGACATACAGCCTGATTCTTTAGAGCAGTACTCATTCGACAATCAATGCTCACTCTCAACATACTGTGTAGGCCTGGAAAATGAGAAAAAGGCAGAAAGAAATATCACACAGATCATTCACAAAAGTTGGTACTCATTTTCCCCTTTTTTATTTTAATTCCTCACTAACCCCCAGCTTCAAGCTTTACTCACCCAGTACCACTAATGGCCAACTACTTTCCCCTGTAGGGTGAGACACTCTTTTCCACTTTTGATATGCTTTGAAAGTTTCTGACCATGTCCTAGGGAGCCTGTTCTAACAGGACTTCACCTCAGAATCAGAATGCCTTAGCTAGTCCTTGAAGGACAGCCAGCACCATGCCATTTGGTGCATAAACATGCCTGATGCTGCCAAACTGACCAGGGAATCAGTACAAAATAAAAGTTTCAGTGGACTATAAAGTCAACAGAGGAAATCATAAGGGTCACTTTCCAGATACTTCCAGACTCAGGATTAAACAACTCTTCTATATTTTCAAGTGCTTGGTTGTTTAATTGACTAATTGTTTCTTATCTATTTTATAACTAAAGTACACATCCAGAGCTAAATGTATGCTAAGTGTCCTTATGAAGGATGCATCAGACTCCCTGTACAAATAAAAATGACCTGATTCATCCACTCTCACAGTGCATGCCTTGCATGAAGTAACTACTTTCCCCTGTAAGGTAAATCAGTTCTTCCTCCACAAAAGCTGATGCACATGTGAGCTAGGACATCTAGAAGTGGTGCCCCTTCTCCAACTTTTTTTTCTGAAATGGCATCCTGAGATGCTGCACTTGCTCTAGAGTATACAAACACAGGTCTGTAAAGATGCCTTGGACTTCTCCTCTATGTAGTACTTTAATACTTATTGGAAGGGTGGAGCATATGTTCACTACTTGTGGGCTTTCATGGAGACCTTACAATACCTACCTTACCAGAGAGATAAACACCCACTACATAAATCCTTCTTACCTTGCAGTCCTAGAACAGCCAAAGCTTTTTCCAAAATTCAGGCTGCCAGTGCCTTGCACAAAAAACCTAGCTACTCTACCTGCAATTCATTGGACTGTCCTAGTCCTTGGACAGTAAACCTCTATGCATATGATAAATTATAAAGTGTATTTAATCCTAGAAGCTGCATTAAACTAGCAATGAACTGTCACACATTATGTTGCACACTTTCATACATATGCCTGTATTTCAAAACTGCTGTTCCTTTGTATTCTTTACATACAACCCTGATTGTGGATGAAAAATGGTTCCTGGACTTGCACTCTCACCCAGTCAATAAATAAAATAAATAAATACATACATACACTCTGAAAAAGCATACATGGCATAATTTTAGTCCAGACACAAATGATTACTTACTTCTTAGGGATGCTCCTTACTAATCTGGGAAAAAGATGGTGAGAGCAAGTCCATAATCTGATGCTAGAACCGTGAGATATCTTGGAAATAATGGATTATCTTTCTATAGTGGTGAGGTAAGATCACTGTATAAGGTACTTATCGTCCTGCATTACAGTAAAATGGATTTTAGAGTCCTGTCCAGGAGTCCGTACTTCTCTACTATAGAAAGGAGTTTCTACTGTACTAGATTAATGTCAAGTGCTGTGTTTCTCTTGGACAGATGCTTCAGATTCAGGCTGCAAACATCTGGAAGAACAAGGGTGTTTGCCCACAGCTAAAGACTGAATACTCCTGTAACACTAAATCTCTAACATTTCAATATATTTGTTCAATTCAAGCGACAAGTTTGACAGTGCTGCACAACTACTCATTACAGACTAATTCATGTAATGTAATTTCAATTTGAAGTCTAACATTTACAGATTACTTTCTGGGGTTTTATTTCACAACACAACATTTCTTTAAATAATTTGCTTCTTGCATAAAATTAATCAAAAAGGGGGTCAAACATCCACAGAATATTTTACATAAATGATAAAAATAAACTTACATGCAACAAATCTGTCAGGAAAACATCTTCCTAACAAACAAAAATTGGCTCCTATAAGGACACTTTCAATTACACAATTCAATTTAAACAGAAAATATACACAGGGATATTTCGGTCTGTTTACCTTGGAAGTTGTCTGAAATCTCCTGCGTAAGCTTCATATTTGTAATTCACAACATGCCAGTCAGAGTTGTAGGTTTTGATGCACTGTGTAAAAAAAAGAAATAATAATTCCACAGAAGTCCTAAAAGATTTCAAGGTTTACTTTTTGTTTTGAAGGGGGACAAAGTTCAAGTAACTCAGTAATAAATGTGTCTACATACACAGAAAAAGCAGATGGAAAGGTATGGATATTTCTCAGCTGTAAGTATTAATATACCTTTTTTTGCCTTCAGTACACTTCATTACAGTGTTATACTAATCCATTTTTAAAATATAAAAAAAAAAACAGTGTAGTGAGTACAGGAGCACCAATGAACAGCAGGGCACTTCTAATAGGCATATCAATGGGATCAAGAATGAAGTGGGAGGAGTCAGCTCCAAGGCACTGAAGGATAAAACCCTGACTATTAAGTAACCAACCCAAGTTTGACTACTGGCTCTGGTGCCTTTAGGAACTGGCTGGGGAGGAAGACAGGGAGAAGCCACTGTCTGTTCAGTCACCCTGGAAGGATGGAGGGAACTCTGGCTCACCAGTGGGGTTAACACCTACTGCATGCACTAGATGGTGTACACTTGAGGCATGAGCTTATAAGCACATGGTGCCTGTATGCATACATCTAAGCCAATAAACTTTATGGAGGGATGTTAAGTACGAAGGACTTGCTCCATGGGGAAGGGTTGACCACCCTATTGGACTAGTAAGCTGGCCCACTCCTTACCACCAGACTTTTGCCATAGGGTGAAATTAATGGGATAATAAGGCACCCAGAAAGCATGAATGGATCATAACGCCAAGCACATAGAACCTGACTTCCAACACTTCATGGAACAAATGTATTAAGTGGCCATCAGGCACGGCTAGTGGAGAATAAAAAGAATGAATCATGACAAGTCAAACATCAAGACACAATACCTGCACTCTTTTTGACGCTACTCATGTTCTGTTTTAAATTCTGTGAAAAGTCCCAGAAAGCTAAGTAGGCAGTATGTGCACTGAAACATGAATTCAGCGTGTGGGGCAAAGTGGGCTTCTGTGGTGATGCATTTCACTCACCCCCCTGCTCAGGGTGTAGGGCTAGGCTAATCAAAAATATTCTCATTGCCAGGATGTGACAAGAACACAAAGGATTTTTTTTTTTAATGTAAGAAGTATGTGCTCACTATCTCAGGTGATCTCAGTGGGTAACTGCTAAGAGATCCTCTTCTAATATCCTCAGCATGAAACAAATCGGAAAAATCAACCACTGTTGTACTGCGCTGAGATGCAGGTCATGATTTCCAGGGCACCTAGCAAGAAAAGACTATAACAATGTACAAACAACTGATACACTAATCCCAAGCTGTTTCCGGGAGTGGTAGTTTTACGTACAGTTACAGAAGCAGCAAAGGGTCCTAGAGTCCTACCGGCAATGTGGCAGTGGTGAGATAAGCACTAGCAGCCAGGTAGCAGAGAATGGGTGAATCACCACTATTCATTATTTAGTGTAGACCTAATTATTTTTCCAATAAGTATTGCTAAATTAGCCACCATCTACCTTACTTGAGTGTATCACTCAAAAAAACTCTTCCATAAATTTTCAGGGTCTACAAATAAATTCTTATTTTATGTTTACTTATATTCAGGCAGATAACACTATATAATAAAAGCAAAATTACAATTTAACATTTGTATTACTCTGTTTTTGCTGTATATGTTATTAAACTGTTTTATTTGTTCTCCTGCTATCTGTTGAACATTTCATTGTACTGTCTTGCTGTCACTGCCTTGTGAGTCGTGGCAGAAAATGGCCTTCTAAAAAGACCACTTACTCAAGTACAAACTGAAATAAATAAAATAAACAGAAAGTGTGTCTCCTTAAATTTGTATATTGCTAGGCATGTTATGGTCCTCATGACTGCTTGCCTAATGTTGTTACTATATTCTTCAGAGAACACATATTTCCTCCAAGTATGTTGTATCATATTACACAATGAACTAGGACTGCGTGCTCAGCCTAAATTAACCCCAATTTAATACCAGTGGGCTAACCTCACAAGAAAGCCATCAAATATTTAAATATAAATAAATGCATATATATATATATATATATACATACACACATATATATATATATATATATATATATATATATATA